>NW_016158431.1:121932-122378 GCF_001687245.7 Rhagoletis zephyria
TAATCGATTTCTCTATTCATTCTGAGTATTTATGTATACATTTGTCTATATCTATCCCGATTCGTTTTGGCTGTTACAAACAACCGTTATGTGAACAAAATTAATATACCCTTGTGCACAAATGCGCTCGGGTATAACAACATTTTTAGCTGCACTTTAATATATCACGAAAAATTTAAAACATCAGCGTTTTTTATAAAAAACCGACTAGCGTGACCTCGCGAAATTCGTGTGTTTTTTTCTCACAAAAAACAATATTTTGATGTAGCGTTTATGAATTTCTAAAAAGTGTGTTTTTCGAACCACTTTAATGTATTTATATTAGGGCGGGTCAATTTTTGTTTTCGACATCGTTCCTAGCGGATTCGGATTCTACATAAAATTCTAAGAAAACAAGTAAGAAAGTCTAAGTTCGGGCGGAGCCGAACATTAAATACCCGGCGCAA
>NW_016158431.1:128120-128258 GCF_001687245.7 Rhagoletis zephyria
GGAAGTATGTATGTATGAATGTACCAGGTTGCAGCCTGAACGGATGTATAGAATCGAATAAAATTTTGCCAAAGTATTGCCATGACTCCTGGACCTATAATAGGGTAAAATAATTGAAACTCGCCAAGGGGGGAGGGG
>NW_016158431.1:128277-128604 GCF_001687245.7 Rhagoletis zephyria
GGGGATGAGGGATACCTCCCATAGTGAAAATTTTTAATCAGCTCTAACTTCGGAATTATAGTCACATGAACTCGAAATTTGAAATGCACAGATACCTATGTTAGGTGCTTATGGAAAGATATATGTATATAAATGAGTTTGTAAAAAGGAGCGTGGCACATCTTATAGGTGTGGAATCTTTTATCAGCTATAACAGCAGTCAGTATTAGTGATCTCATTGTATTGGATTTTGAAGTTTTGTTATAATTGATCAAAGTTAAATTCAAATAAATTATAGATGATATGAAGTTCACCGGGTCATCTTCTAGTTTTTAATATATACTCAGT
>NW_016158431.1:128827-134001 GCF_001687245.7 Rhagoletis zephyria
TTTTATAAAGCTCTAGCTTGTAATTAGGAAAAATGCCGAAAAAATTATAAAATTGATTGATTGATTGATTGATTGATAAAAATAGAGAGTGAGTTATGGCTATGACAATAGAAACTAGAAAAAAGATACCTCGTGTTGAAAGCAAAAAGGATCTAAAACCAAAAAAAAATATAAATACATTGTTAATCATAAAAAAACTTATGATTCGAAAAATAATTTTAAAATATTGTAAATTTTTTTTTGGTTTTTTAAAGTTAAGGGTAAATAAACCCTTAAACTTACAGTAACGAACAAAAGTATTGGCACAGTAAATTTTACGCAATATAGGCAAAGTATTTTTTAGAAAAATTCCAAGTATGCAGTTTAATAATCCATTCAATTTTAGTTTATCAAAGTGCAGGTTTGAAGTTGCTTGAAAATCTGAATATAAAATTGCAAATTAGTATGCAGATTTATTGAATTTTCCTGAGTTTTTCACAAAGTTTACACATTTGATTTTTATGTGTTTTAGTGTAGTATGAACTATGTTTTTATAAAAAATTATCGGAAATAAATTAAAAATTTTGCATATATGTAATGCGAAAATTTACTGTGCCAAAACTTTTGTTCGACACTGTACATATAAAAAAATACATACAGTAACTTCTCCCGTTACAATAGTAAAAAATATGTAATTTGCTTTGTAGTGCAATCTTGCGGTTCTTTAAATAAAAAATAGATATCAGAAATTAATTTTTCGTATCAATAAGCTCCCAAGCACAGGTTTGTATTAAAAAAAATATATCCGTAACACTTTATTAAATATTAATCTGCATATTTTATCAATTCGTCGGAATATGTTTTTATGTATGTTACCGCGTAACTTTGGACTACGTTATCCGTTTTCTATAATTCTTTTTGAAAGGAAAGGTGGTTCCTCAGAGGTAGTCTCCTACTAATTGAGTGTAGATCCGATAATTGGGCCATGAAGAAAATAACGGTACTTTTAAATTTGTATATGAGAATTGAAGTCGGTTTTGTTTTTTTGTTTAAATTTTACTCCAGTGTCCACAGCTTCTATAAAAGAGTCGTAGGCCATATTTTTTTGTTAGTTCAATTGTGGAACATTTGTATGAACTGCTTCGGCTAATACTTCGGCTTTTGTTCTCTTTTTATATCGAGGCTGAGTGCATTGTTCGATGGGGTGATATCATTGCCAAACATGATAGTACTTTGTCTGCCATCAATAAACACTATCTTGACGGAGTAACAGTATTCCACATTGAAGCGAGCCTCAAAAGTTTTGAACAATATTTGCGAGTATGGCTTTTAGTTTTTACCGCTCAGGTAGGTGGCAGGCCTACAGAAAATATTTCTTAATCAATAATTTTTCAAATACTTTTCGCTCGACACCTATATTATAATACATACTTTATCTTATTAACTTAATTGAATTAAATTTTCGAAATTGGTGGCAACTCGACTCAAAAATATTTTCAGTAGTAAGCCTTCTTAAACCTTTTTAATTTGATACCCATATTGCAATATTTAATTTATCTTATCAATTTCATTTAATTAAATTTTGAAACAGGTGGCAACCCCCCTCAAAAATATTTTCGCCTGTAAGCCTTCATAACCTCTTTCTTTTGACACCCATATTGCAATATCTAATTTATGTAATTAATTTACTTATATTGAAATTTTTAAACAGGTGGCAACTCTCTATTTTTTCTGGTTTTAACCATCCGGATATTATAAAAAACAAACCAAAAAAATAAAAATATTCAAATCGGTCAAGCTGTTTTCAAGTCTTAGCGAGGCTAACGGACAGCAATCCAATTTTATATATAAGATATCTTCTTTTAAAAATTCGCAGGCTCGAAATTGACTTTAGAGCTATGGTCTGGAGGAATTTTTTTCTTAGAATTTTATGAAGAATCCGAATATGATAGGAACAATGTCGAAAAAAATCGATCCATACAAATTGACCCGCCCTATATATTTTATATATATTTTCTATAGACTAGAGTCGAAGATAGCGTTTAAATTTTCTGACCTTGGGATACGTTTAATATTTTAGTGTTTTCTAAGAATTTATTTTTATATTTTGAATCAACTCTTTTTCTTTATTTCTTTTCTTCTTTTGACTCCTCCTCTTGTGTTCCCCAGGGTAGTGTCTTAGGTCCTTTGTTATTTGTCCTCTTTATTAATGATATATCTTCCTGTTTCTCAAAGTGTGACTTTCTTCTATATGCGGATGACCTGAAGATATATTATGAAATTAAAAATCTAGAAGACTCATTGATTCTCCAGGGTGAGCTTGATAATTTGTAGAGTTGGTGTGCGCGTAATCGATTGTTCCTCAATGTTTGTAAATGTCATTATACCTCTTTTGCAAAAGTGTTACTTACTGTTTTTCGAATGTCCCGCTAAAATCAATTACTGACTTTAAAGACTTGGGTGTTTATTTTGACTCCAAGCTTACGTCCACCACCCACATAAACCTTATTGTTTCTAAATCGTTCGCGATGTTCGCCTTTATTCGTCGGAACTGCTCTTCATTTTCCGATCTTTATACTCTCAAACTGTTGTACTCGTCTTTAGTTCGGTCGAGGTTGGAATACGCGGTATTTGTTTGGAGGCCTTTTCATACAGTTCAGTGAACAGATTGGAGTCTGTTCAGTCTGTTCTTTTATACGCTTTGCTTTGCGTCCGATGAAATTTGTAGACCCTATTTCGTCCTGTCGTTCTCGTTGTTTATTGATAAATCTCATGTCCTTAGAGTCCAGGCGTACTCTGTTATCGATGTGCGTTGTCTTTGATTTAATTGCAGGTACTATAGATTGCTCGCACCTCCTTATGAAAATTCGTTTTAATGTTCCCTCACGTATTCTTCGTTGTAATGAATTGTTTTTTGTGGGTGTTGTTAAAACTGTTTATGGGATGAGTGCTCGCTTAAGGAGGACTCTATCCCAATTTAATGCTTATTCTTCTTCTTTAGACTTCGATTTTTCTTATTCAAAGTTTACTTTTAAGAATTTACTCATAAGGCACTTGCCATAAGGGTTTCCCTTATGCTATGTATGTATTTGTCATATAGTCTTTAAGCATCTTTTTTGTTGAGTAAATTAAATAAATAAATATTTTCCCCTATCTTTAGTATTGCCCGCTAACGTTTACAGCGCGAAGAATAATAGGGTTACTCAGTGACTTAAACGAGTTAAAACGTCTGTACTGAACATTCATCCACTTCACACTTCCACTCGAACAATTGGTCTTGTAAACGTTGCAAACCCTCGACATTGGTGAAGAAATTGGATCGTGTATACTTTGCATTATGTCGACTTTGGTACTTTCTCGCGGTTTTCGCTGGCAATTAAGTTGCCAAAAAGCACAGGGCGAATTATATTAGGCATAAACGTAGAGTTAAGGTCTCGTGTCGCGCGAATAGCAAACCGGCATTTAAATATCTGCATAAATACATATACATACTTAACCAATTATGCATGTACGCTGAATTCGCCGACAAGCTTTTTTAAAAACGAAGTAAATTAGTACAAATAGTTAGTAATTTTCATTAGAGTTTGAATAACTCCTTTCACTAAATGGCTTTTAGTAACTTTAACGAGACCTTAACTTATTATATTTTATTCATTTTAGTGCAGTTTTGACAAAGTTTTCTTGCTAAAAAATCTTTTGTTACACTACTTTATTTTATTCCTTTGAATGTACATGTTAAATAAAAGCTTGTTTTAAAAAATATTTTTTTTTACATTCTTTTATTTTATAATTTTTAGTCCATTTATAAAAGCGTTGTATATTAAAAAGTGTTATTTCATTTTATGTACAAAATTTTGCAATAGATATTAAAATAATTAAACTTGCAATGAAAGAGAACAGAAGACTTGGCAAGCAAAATGTTGTTTGCTTACGTTTTGTATAAACATACATATGTACATATAGCAGCAGTTAATTTTATTTAAAGAAATGGCGTGTCGTCCATTCCCGCTGTAGCATGGCATATATTTAGGCGTAATATTTAACTTCTTCTGTCGGGGCGAGATCTGGAGTCTTCTAATTCTTCTTCGAGGTTCATATCTAGACTAGGTTGATATCTAGAACTTGCCACAAATAGCTTTGCTACACTATCGCCGGAAGCTTTAACAATTTTATAGTGATTTTACGTTCTTTGGCAAATTACGCTCTGTTAGCCATAAATATTACTATTTTTTGACCGCCTTTGAATCAAGACCCCTGGACTATATGGGGAATTCATTTATATTTTAAATTGCATTGTCATCGTGATTGGAACTATGCTGGAAATTTCAAGTCTCTAACTTCTCGGGAAGTTAGTTTATAATCGATTGGAAATTTCCGCGATTTCCGCGTGATGACCAAGTTAAATAAAAGCTTATAAAAACATTAGGATTGAAAAAGACAAAATTCTTGTTTTATTCGACGTGGTATCCCTATTTTCGAATATACCCGTTCAATTCGCCATTCGTACAATTATGGAACAATGGACTTCCCTGCAACACCATACCACACTCACAAGAAAACAATTTTTAACGACCTTTGAATTCTGCCTGCGAGATAATAATTACTTTTTATATGATGGAACATACTATCAACAAGTTCATGACATGCCAATGGGGAACCCCTTATCGCCCACTGTAGCCGACATTGTTTTAGATAAAATACTTGACGACAGCATCGCTGAACTTAAAACTAAGGACATATATATCAAATACATAAATAAGTATGTAGATTGTTATGAGGGTGCCTGCTGGGTAGGACGAGGTGGTTTCCAGGCATGGTGGCAGGCCCAGGCTTAGCTCGCCGGATGGGGGGAGTCGTTTCCACTCGCCTTACCTAACCCTACATAACCAAAATTGTTGTCATGCCTGATTTCATATGAAACCACGAAGAGGAGAAAGTGAACTAAAGCAGTAAAGGACGAAAGTTAAAAGAAAAGGCCCGTCCCGTCAGGTGGAGTCATCCCTGCCCCTCTGCGTGTCTCACACGCAGCCATTGGCGTTGCGCCGACTCCTAACATTGTTGCAACGCCCCCTTAGCCTGACATCGTACGTCTGTCTATTGGTACATCAGTCCTGTATCGGTCCTGTCATTAGTTTACGCTCCCACATCCCCTCTTAGGCCCTAGTGTAACACCCACACCAAACACTAATTCTTCA
>NW_016158432.1:0-14384 GCF_001687245.7 Rhagoletis zephyria
TTTTTTCCATACAAAATGCTCTCCCATATACGGACTTTCCGACAAACGGACGCGGACACTCAAAAATGTCCAGTTATGAAGAAAAATCTCCCATAAGCGGACGCGAAGCTCTAACAAGCGGTAAATTTTTTATTTTTTTCAGTCAGATGTTGACTATTGGTGACGATCGGTGTCCGCTTATGGGAGCTTTCACTGTAGTTAGATGTGGGCGGTATCACGCCCACTTTCCAAAATTCCAAATAATGTTATTTCTTTTCAAGGAATTGTTAGTATCAATTTTGAGAAAATTAGCGTCCTCAAATTTCGAAAATCGAAGTTTCAAGAATTTCTGTACTTTACCGTTATATGAAAAGTGGGAGTAATTTTAGTACGATTTCAATAATTTTTGACGTTTTATGTTTTATGTGGTAAGCGAAATAATCTTACCAAGTTTGGTACAAATTGAACAACGGTGGCCGAGATATATGTACATATATATGTACATACCTGGTCATAAATGGGCCCGATTTTCCAAAATTATGATAAACGAGTTTTTTTTAAAAACAATTTAACAAAATTAGCTTCTGTATCTACTGATATATCGCAGATTTCGTATTTCTCTAAATTACCGTTATATGGGATATGGTTAATGCCCGATTTTAAAAATTTTCAGCTGTTTGGTATGTTGTACCAAGGCTAACAACTGTGCCAAGTTTGAGAGAGTTACCAAGATATACACATGTAATCGCAAATGGGCGTGGCTATGGCCATTTTCCAAAAATTTATAATATTCTCATTTTACGTCTAAAAATCATTGTAAATATCAATTTTCAGTTGATAAGCTTCAGTAGCAACTAAAATATCGCAGTTTTCGTAATTCTGAAAACTACCGTTATATTGGAAGTGGGCGTGGTTATGGTCCGATTTCGCCCATTTTCAATACCAACCTTACCAAATTTCGGTAAGATATCTAAATTTTTGCTCGAGTTGTCGTGTACGCGGACGGATGGACGGACATACAGACATGGCTTAATCGACTTCTCTTTTCATTCTGATAATTTATGTATACAATTATCTATATCGATCTCCATTAGTTTTGGCTGTTTTGTAAACAAGGGATATCTATGGGTGGCGAATTTTACGAAATTTCTGACAAAATCAGGGAATTATCAAAAATGTGTTGGCTACTCTGATACATACATATTGTCTATATGTACATTGTAGGCACAGTAAAAACCGTGGAAATGGCACTCGTCTAGCAAATGGAGGCTGACGACACAATGCCGACAAATAACAAAAATGGCAGTATGTATTTGCCTTTGATGGTATCGGGTGTGTGGATGGATCACGAACCACTTTTATATTTCACTCACATACTAACTCATGTGGGCTAAAATACAAATACAATGTAAGGATGTGTCTATGTGGTTCTGTTTGTTGTCCTTTTGGCAAATAAGACTTTCATCGCTATGCGTCGTGGAAGCCAGAATCCTGGTAGTGGTAAAAGCACTATGATTGACAGGCGAGGAAATGAGGGTATGAGAGCGTATGTAAGAGGAGATCATATGTGAGGATTTGAAACGTCAGCCCAAGTACTTGTGACACAACTGAACGAACGTGGGGCGAGCTTGACATGTAGAGGACGGCTGTGACGCGAACTACTTATGAATGCCAGTCAAATTACATACATACAAACCTAGACGCTGTGAAAGCTGAAAATGTAAAATAAAACGCTGGAAACATATCGTTAGAAATGAGAACATTCTTGAAGATTATTTCCATTGCATTAGTTTTAATGCAATTGCAAACATACCAAACTAGTGGTTGGCGGGACTATTTTGGCGGCAATTGCAACGCGCACCTTCATTTTGCCATAAATCCGGGATGGTGCAACTGGCAGGCGCTGCAGAGCGTCGCAGTGCCACAGCAGGCGAATTCGGCGGCTGCAATAAAAGCAACGAGTAAATAGACAAAAAAAGAAACACTGTTATAAAAAGATGCACATACAGAAAAGAAACAGAAACAGCAGGAGAAATGAAAATGGAAAAAATCCGCCCAAATAAAATACGAAATGAAATGTCTGCATTGTGCACTTTGATTAATGATCAAATGTCAATTATTCGAGATATTGTAAAGCAAACGAGCGCGCCAGCTCACTCAACTCGCCATTTCCAGCCGTAGAACGCTTATTTGTATACATAGTATGTATGTATGTATGTAGATACTACATAATTCTTAATTATGCACTACGTAGATGCATAAATACATATGTATGTACGTATGTAGTACATATGTATAGTAAAAACATATGTACATATGTCATATTCATAAATAGTATGTTTGTATGAATGCCTGTTCTGTTGTTCATATGCTCACCACGATAGGGTACCACTGCCACAAGTTCCTAGCAGCCTTACCCGTGAATGTATTACCAAATCGTTTTATGTCAAGTTAATTCTTTTCATGTTAGTATTCTTCTTTATTGGCGCTGTAATCGCCTAAGTGATTTCGGACGAGTCCAAAACAGCGCGCCAGTCATTTCTTTTCTGTGCCAACTGACGCCGATTGGAAATGCCAAGTGAAGCCAAGTCCTTCTCCACTTGCTCTTTTTAACGCAGAAGAGGCCTTCCTCTTCCTCTGTTACCAGCATCGAGACCCTCGTTGAATACTTTCAGAGCAGGAACGTTTCTGTCCATTCCAACGGCATTCCTAGCCAGCCAGCCTAATTGGCTGCACTATGTCTATATCGTTGTGAAGCTCATACAGCACATCGTTAAATCGTATTTGGTATTCGCCATCGCCAACTCGTAAAGACCCGTAAGTCTTTCGCAGAATCGTTCTCTCGAAAACTCCAAGAGCCGCTTCATCAGACGCTTTCACTCTCCATGCCACCGCGCCATCCACCAGCACAGGCATAATGAGTGACTTGTAGACTTTGAGTTTTGTATGATGAGAGAAGACTTTTCTACTCAGTCCAAAGTAGCACTTATTGGCAAGAGTGATTCTCCGGCTGGCAGGCCGTCCGCTCCAGCAACTTTGTTTAGGGATGCAAATTTAGAGGAGTAACATTGCTCAATTTAGTGAATACTTACCTACATATAAATTTAGTTTTTCTATACCCTTGCTGTAATTAGAATAAGAATGCATACACTCGTAAGGTCGCTCGGTCCTAAAGATTCTTGGCCTGATCTTGTTGAAATTCTGAAGATGGTCGGTTCTGACTTAATTGTTGTAGAAATTCAATGCTAGTCGGAAAGTCACCTTAAAATCGATGTTTAAAACATCGGTGAAACTGCCATCAATGTTTGGTCAATTTAGCGATCTTCGTAAATTGTAAACATCGATGGCAAGCATTGAATTTTGAATCGATATTATCGATGCTTCCAAAACATCGATGCATCGTTTGCATCCCTAGATTTGTTGTTTTTCAGCCGGGTAATCGTTATAGTCACGCGGTGGGACATCAACTCTATCGTCTTAGGCTGAGGGCTCGGGTTCGTCTTCTACACCACTTTCAGTGCTGCTGCCATTCAATAGGGCAGTCTCTAGGTTGCCGTGGTTGTTCTTACAGGAGTTCATCCTGGGCTCGAATTATGTGTTCCGTGATCGAATCGGCAATCTTATGAAAATAGTTTACGTGACCGATCGTATGCATGGCAATATTGGAATGATGACACAAATTCATTGACGTATCGTAATTTTTCACGGATTGTAATAGATTCCCGGCGAATTGTAATAGAAATTTAGGAAAGTAGATGTCATTTCGCCATTAGTAAACAAAATAAATATTTATTTACCTAGCGTGTGAAGAACGTCAACGCGATAAATATTAAAGAAAATCAAATGGGAGCCGAACTACTGTTTTGTTTAGAAAGTTCCGATCATCATACAGTTCCATTTTTTTGGGAATCAACTCGGATCCGGGGAATTTTCGATGAAAACACTGGTAAAAACGGCCAACTTTTGTCTTTTGTACAAGTAAGCAAACAAATGGGAGAGTTTCGCGTCCGCGGTAGCTGAGTGGTGAGAGTTGCGGGCTACAAGCCTGTAGCTGCCAGATTCGATCCTCGGTTGGAGCGATTGCAAAAATGTTTTTGTTTTTGTTATTTATTTTATATTTTTTTATTTTATTTGATTTCATTTTCATTTGCTTTATTTTATGTCACATTTTTTATTTTACTATTAGTTAATTAAAATTTTTATTTCATTTTATTTGTTTATTTAAGTACATTAGCACATAAAGAATTAATTATTAATTAATTAATTATTGCGCAATACAAATAACGGATTACAAAAATATGTATTAGAATAAAATAAAAATTACAATTATATAAATATAGTTATGTATGCTTAGACACGCCAAATAGAAAAAAATTTATGACCACCTTATTATGCGACTTAATGGAAAAATATTCAAAGATAAATTTTTTTAAATTACTTTCACCGACGATTCCGCCATGCTCGTTCTACCTAACAACGCTTCTCTCCCTTCTCGCCCTATCCTCCCACTCTAGAGGACTCTAGAGGAGGGGGCGGGGGACCACTCCGACTTTTCCGACACCATGGTGGAAGGAGAAGGGGAGGATATCCTCCCCCTTTCTGATGAAGAGGACGCCAACCAGACTGTGGTTGGCTGTCCAGCAGCAGTAGACGAAACTGATGGTGGATATAGTTCAGATTAATCTCCACCACTGCGGCCTCAGCCGCAATTCTCATCCGTCTCGCCGAAAGAGAAGAGGAGATCGCACTCATCCAGGAGCCGTGGGTCATAAAAGATCGGGTTTGTGGATTGAATATCAAGGGATATAAGCTGATCTATGTCACTGACAAAGGTAAACCCAGGTCGTGCATACTGATAAAAAGAGTATTAATGCATTTCTTTTGATACAATTTAGGGATGTGGACAACGTCATAATAGCAGTGGAATCAAGCGGAAGGTCTATTTGGCTGGCTTCCACATACATGGCCCACGACGCAGGTGGTGTGTCCTCCACCATAATACTTAACGAGCGCGGTAATGGAGGCTTCTAGACGCGGCACTCCGATGGTGATAGGAGCAGACGCGAATGCCCATCATCACATATGGGGCAGCTCAGACACAAATGAACGCGGTGAGTCGATATTCCAATTTATTATGTGCAATAACTTACAGGTTAGCAACGTAGGTGATACCCCTACATTTGTGACGTCTGCTAGAAGGGAGGCCCTTAACATTACATGTGTCAATGAGCAGGGGGCAGAACTCTTGAATGACTGGAGAGTCTCTAAAGACAACTCCTTTTCAGATCACATGTACGTGGTTTATAACCTATACGTACCAGTAAGAAAACAACAAGCGGTCTTAAACCGCAGAAAAACAAATTGGAAAAAGTTTGAAACAACCTTTTCTAATAATATCTCCGACCTCACAAATCAAATAAACTCGGAACATCAACTTGATAACGTTGTAGACTATACAACTAAAGCATTTAATCGTGCAGCAAAAGTAGCCTGCCCAATCAGGGCAACAAGTAGGAAGCCAAAGCCTCCATGGTGGTCCACTGAAATTGCAACCCTCAGAAGGGAATGCAGATCGAAATTTAATGAAGCTAAGAGATCCAACTCTTGGAGTGAATTTAAAGACTGGCAACGCCGATTTAAGTATGCAATAAGAGACGCTAAGCGCTCCTCATGGAGGAACTTCTGTCAGAAGATAGAAAGTACTTCGGAGGCCAGCAGACTGCGCAAAATACTATCTATGAGTCCCAGCAATATTAGCTATCTCATCAAAGAGGATGGTGATTGGACAACTAGCAGCGAAGAAACCTTAGAGCTTCTAGTACAAACCCACTTTTCAGGTTGCCTCCACAGTAGACTCACCAATACCCGGATCACAGGCAACCATGATGACATTCCAGCGAATATCATTACCTAGGGGAACATAAAGCGTGCTATTAGCAGCTTCCAACCTTTTAAGTCTCCGGGACCGGACGGCATTATTCCCGCTGACCTACAGCATACAGCAGAAAGGATTGCACCCATACTCGTACCAATCTTTGAAGCAGTGTTACGACTTAATTATATACCCCGCAAATGGGGGGNAATAAAGGAAGAGACCAAATATCTAGGTCCCATTGTAGATAGGAAACTAAACTGGGGGCCCAACGTTGCAGATAGAGTGCGCAAAGCAACAGTGGCACTATATTCCTGCAGCGGGGCAATAGGGAAAAGATGGGGGATGGAACCCAAAATAATACACTGGCTATACACGGCGGTGGTTAGGCCAATTCTCTATCACGGTATAGTGGTATGGTGGGACACCCTTGAGAAAGGGGTAAACTTAAAAAAAACGGACAAGGTTCAAAGGCTTGCGTCCACACTCATAACTGGTGCGATGAGAACAACACCATCCAAGGCACTGTATGCCCTACTGAATTTTCTTCCGGTGGACCTACATGCCAAACAGGTCGCAAGTGGTGCGGAAATTCGAATGAACATTTTAAATAAGTGGTCAAACACCAGTCATGGTCACGGTAGAATACTAGCGGAGTTTCCGGGGCTTCCCGGATTGGTGGACTATGCACTTCCGGAACCTGCACCCGCTACAGCGTTCGTGACCCTCCTACCCTCAAGGGAAGAGTGGATGCATGACGTTGTAAGTAGTGGAGAGTCTATCCATGTATACACAGATGGCTCAAAGCTCGAGGGAAGGGTTGGAAGAGGTGTATACTCCCATCACCTGGGAATCTCCATAAGCTTTCGTCTCCCTGACCACTGTAGCGTTTTTCAGGCTGAACTGATGGCAATCGACAGGGCCACTAAACTGGTAAAGTGTGATATGATACCCCAAGTTGATATCTACATCTTCACTGACAGCCACGCGGCAATAAAGTCCCTCACGAAGCAGTCGACAACCTCCATGGTAGCCATGAAATGCCGCGCATATCTTAACGAGATGGCGGAGTCATTTCGCCCAAAGGTAATATGGGTTCCGGGTCACTGCGGCATAGAGGGGAACTGTAAGGCCGACGAACTGGCGCGACTCGGCACGAAACTTCCTTTTGAGGATATAAATGACGAAATAGGAATACCCTTGCAAACTTGCAATCTACTTATCTCCGAGAGGCTTACTAAAGTAGCGAACGACATGTGGTAGGACGAAATCACTTGCAGAACTGCCAGACAATTATGGCCGGTACTCAGCGCCAAACGCACTGGCCTACTACTGAGTCTAGATAAGCCCAATATTGGATTACTAGTATATGTCGTAACAGGACACTGCCTAATTGGCAAGCACGCCTATCGACTTGGCCTACGTTTACACGACTTCTGTAGAAGTTGTCAAGATGAAGAGGAGGAGGAAACGATTCTACACCTGTTGTGCCAGTGCCCTGCTCTATCCAGACTAAGACTATCCACTCTCGGTAGGCAATTCTTCGACAACTTGGAGGACCTTAGATGCGTCGAAATCAGGGATCTTCTAAAATTCGTTTTAAGTTCAAATTGGTTTTAGGGGGATTGGGAGTTGCTGACCCCACATGCGGCATCACAATGGGCTCTGAGCCTAAGTGTGTCTTATGGACGACCGCGACAACCTAACCTTACCTATAAACAAGAAATTTAAACATAAAAATACAATTACGAGCTTTTATATAGTTTGATAGGTCACAGCCAATTATTGAGTTCCTAAAAGTAGATATATGGTCAAATTTCTTCAAGCCATATACATACCTAGTGGCATGGAAAGTCCAATTTGCTGTACACTACTTCTAAGTAAGTAATAAGAGGAACAATTGTGCTCAGAACCAGCTTCTTTTTCGTGCCAGAAGGTACGAAAGGAGAGGATACTCTCAGGCAACGCAGGGTGTAGTATATTTTACTCACAACTTCATTGACGTGGTCCTCACAAGTCATCCTAGAATTAATAATAAAACCCAAGTTTCTCAATTTGCTGACTAATTGAAGCTTTGTAGAACCAATATAAAGGTGAGGAATATAGTTGAATTTTATTAAAAAGTCAACAGCAACTAACTGAAAGCAACGTAAAAAATATAGAACTTATAAAAAAGGAATGAAAACGAAATAAATGAAAATTCGACTGGCCGTGGGACTCGAACCCACGACCTTGCGGCTCGTCTATGCGCATTACTGCCGTCTGTATGGGTAAAATTATTATGCGCATATGTGTGCCAGATTATATGCATAAGCTTTGCCGTCTGTCACAGCTTTTAGTGTATTTTTAATAAATTGTAAAAGATAAGAGCACATGCCATAAAACAGGTGATCTCAGCTGTAGGCATTTTTTGGCAATCAGCTGATAGCCACTTTACTGAGGAAACTGTACAATGGTTCCGATTAGGAGATTGATAAAAATAACCCACGTAGGTATGTATTGAGATAAGACGCCTAAGGTATAAATTCATTCCTCTTTCCACAAAATGCGTAAGTAGTTTTGAACGTAAAACTTGTTGCCTGAATTTATATTAATACTTATAGTTATTGCAAATTATATTTTTTTTGTCAAATTTGGATGAACTGTCATAAAGCCGCCCATTATGCTTTTCTGCTGCTGGTTAAGCTTATTTAGGTGTGTACTACATTAAATAAAATTTCGTTATTTCAGTATTACATATATTATTTCTATAAATTTAAATTTTACTTAAATTGTTCTTTTTGTACTTTTTAATTCTCGCGTACAAACGGCCGTTTGAAATCGAGTGAAAATGTTTGACTTTTACACTATTTGTTGTACGTTCGGGGAACACATAATACCAATCAGCATTTTTAAGAATCGAGTAATCAGTTCACGGAACATATAATTCGAGCCCTTGTTTTGAAACCCTCCGTTAGTCTCTAACTCTCAGGTAAAATTTTCGGGCATTTTGCTTATCATCCAGCATTTCAAGCTCTTCGCACTCACGTATTTCGGCCTCGCTCTTCTTGATGCGGCAAATACGTTTCCCTCTTCAGTTGTCTATAATGGACCCACGTATTGCGCCCGATCGCATCGTGGACCTGTAAGAGGAATTTTTTTCTCTGCGTCTCTTAACACTCCTCGTCTTACCAGTTATTATTTCGGGCTCGCTAAAATTTGACTATTTCTTCGGCGGCGGTACTTAATGAGCGGAAAATGTGGTTCCACGGTTGTTGTTGTTGTTGTTGTAGCAGCATACAAATTCCCCAAAGACTTTTTGGGGAGTGTTGCTGGAGTGACAGTCCTTGGCCAGATACAAATCTCGGTCGTTCCGGTTTTTTGCAGCACAGAGACAAGTGCGTATCTTGGCTGCAACAACATATTCCGAGTCGATGTTTGGCCTCCGGAGTGTACGTACGTCTAAAACACTGTAAGCGTGCCTTCCGGCTATCACAACATAGTCGATTTGGTTTCTGGTTTTTCGGTCTGGAGACAGCCATGAAGCTTGATGGATCTATTTGCGCTGGAACCTAGTACCACAACGAAGTCCATCCCTTCCTTGCCCACCTTGGCATTGAAATTGCTAAGGACGATTTCTATATGGTGTCGGGGTCAGCGCTCATATGTATGCTCCGAGCGCTTACAGAAGAGATCCTTGGACGCCTCGTCCTTCTCTTCCATCGGGGCATGGGCACAGATGAGCGAGCGATCTAGCTTTGCCGCGGATTTTTGCTAGACTTCCGCCCACCGCACAATGGCCGAAATTGGATTTTTTTTTTGCATAAATTCAAGATTCTTATAGCAATATATTCATGATATCAGTTATTTTTATAAAAGTACATAAGCATATCAACTAAGAAAATTTCAAAATAACAGATTTGAAGTTTCAACCCTGTGTTTTCAGTACGCTTTCAAAGTCATATGTATGATTAGCTGTTATTTTATCAGAATTGGTGCAAAATTATTAGTCAATTGTGATGAGCTTGTGAAAGTTGTGTGTTTGTTGTTATTTAATGTGTTTGTAGTGCGTATTTAAAGAAAAATACTAAACAATATTTTTGTGTTTCGTGGAGTAGAACTAGCAAACTGACAAGTGCTGGCGCGAACTATTAGTAAAAAAATGGCTAATAATAATTAGATTTTATTTGAGTAATAACAGTTTTTGCTAATTTTTGCTCATTTTTACAAAATTCAACGTTTTAAGCGAAGTATACGTAGATAACTACGTATCCTCCTTACATAGAATAAAGCAAATTCGGGGTTTTTCACCACGTTAAGGTTGCCATTTGTCTAAAAAACTCTAAGATCGAAACCGTTCGTTGGATTACAGAAAATGAGGTGTCAAATGAAGGTGCTTGGCCTCTAGATGTACAATAATGTATTATTTTTTTTATTAAGGCTCCCATCATTTTAAAAATTATAATATCTTCACAGTTAGTTGGACTAAAAATGAGGTACAAAGTGAAAGGATACGGTTCCCGGATGTGCAATAAGCTTTTATTTTTTTTAGTGGGGTTGCCACCTTTTTAAAAATCACTACCTTACATATACATATGCATTTTTCTTAATGCTAAGAAATCTTTAGTTTGAATATTTAAGCTATTTTTGAGGTGTTTGAAGGAGATTGGTATCAATCGAGATACGTTTGATAGGCTTTATTCAGAACCATATTTAGAGGCGTTGCCACATGTTTAAAAAAGCAAATTCAACTTGAATTGTGGCAATTAGGTTATTGAAATATGTATCACAATATGGGTGTCAGACTAAGGGGGTTTAAGCAAGTTTTGAAAAAAGTTATCGTTCAAAAGCAACGTTATATATCGGAAGAGGGGAAGGCTACGAGTTATCTGATCGGTCCAAAAGTTTTACCATAATTTGCTAATTGCATGAAGAATATATGTACCAAGTTTTAAAATGATAACTATCTGTTTAGAATTTATGTATAAAAAAATTACATTCCGGCCAGTGTGCACCGGGGTGAACGCCAGTACCTACCCACAACAAATCCAACACCGAATTTGCGCTCTTTTACGTGTAAACTGTAGGAGACGACGCAAGTTATAAAATCCTTTTTATATTAACTTAACCTAAAAATTAATATATCCTTCATGGCATTACAATATTTGTAGCACCCTTTGTTTTGTAAGGGTCAAAACATAGTGGAGCAGCGAGCAAAGAGCATCGAGCAAAGCGTAGATTTCAAACGCATTGCTAGGGATGTTGCGATACCATAAAAGTATCGCTACCAGTATCAAATGATGTATAAGAAGCTAAGTATCGATACAAATATTGGTAGTGGTATCGGAAATAAAATATCGATATTTTATCCTTTCGATACAAAAATTTTTTGACATAATATGAATGATTCAGTTAATGAAAANCAAATATTGGTAGTGGTATCGGAAATAAAATATCGATATTTTATCCTTTCCAAAAATTTTTTGACATAATATGAATGATTCAGTTAATGAAACTTAATAAGACATCTTTAACAATTGGTTCTACGTACGAATATTTCAGATTTTTCAACCAGACGTTGCACTAAACCGAGCTTTTGTCAATCTTAGTAATGTGATTCCATACTTTACCTTTGTGCGTATAAGCAGAAAAACAGAATTAAAAACAAATCAATGTCGTTACGCTGTATATGTACTGTGTTTATACGGTTTGAATACAGTACGATGCCATGCTAGTATCGATACTAGTATAAAATGGGCATAGGAAATAAAGTTTCGTGCAAACGATAACATAGAGTCACTAATCAGGAAATATACTTAAATAGAATTCTAGGAACAATTTACCCAGTATCGATACAAAGATTATATCAGTAGTATCGCAACATCCCTACGTATTTCGGAAATCTAAAAAACAGGCTCACTTTTAAAACAAAAAGTTACATTTTTTAATCTGTCGGCACATCTATGTTTTATATTTGATTATATTCGTTATCTCTTAATAAATCGATAAATTTGAGCGTAATTCATTTTCATCAAGTTCTTCAGGAGTTAGATGAGGAATAAATATTTAGATCGCTGAAATAGAAAACAAAAGAATAAGCTGGGTTCAAATTACGCTGTGGATTTTGTAAACCCACAACAAAATTACCGAAAATTTATCACTCGAAAGCCAAGAAGAGGTGGAACCGTGAAGGATCCTACAGGGTTACCCGACAGTTCTGAGTGTCTTACGACCCACTTAAAACAAATGAATAAGGAAGATACTTACAAACTTACTGTAGTGTGCACAAGGTACTGTCCCGGTGGGATGCATGCCGAAAGGATTGGATTGCCCTTTAACACGTTTTACCGCAGTAGTGATGACCCTGGCTCAAAAAAGACAGTTGAACATTTCATGTCCGAGTGTCCAGGCCTCGCAAAGATGAGGCTTAAGACACTCGGCAAACCATTCCTGCAGAATGTTTTAGAGTACAGCTGGGTGGGGTGCAATAACACCATACGCAATAACGCCATATGGTCTTAATTCCATTNGTGGGGTGCAATAACACCATACGCAATAACGCCATATGGTCTTATTTCCATATTGTTTTGGAAATAAAACCATATGGTGTTATTTCCAATCCAGAAGTGACATAAAGTCACATTCAAATTTGTGCAAATGAGTAATGAATTTGCACGGGGCGCATATCGGGAATAACGCTCCGGTGCAGGTGATAGTGAATGGAAATAAAAAACCATAGCGAAATATTTGCTTTTTAGTATTTTTAATATAAAATATTCAAAGTCATAGTTCAATAAATATTGGTATACGTAACAATGGTATTACCTTAGTGACAGTGGCCTGGTAGCTGCTGGTCTGCTCGCGTTGATCTTGTGATTAAAAAGGTTTACGGGACCTTAAATTGGACCGCCGGACAGTAACTGACATTAAGGGGAAACTTAGCGAAAGTTCACTGTCCGGCGGGACAGTAGAATTTACCGCGCATACTAATACATGTACGCATGTGTGTATCCGTGTATGCACATAGGCATATGTATGTATGCCTATGCAGATACGTATGCAAGTACATATGCTGGCATTAGTGTGGTGCGTAAATAAGTAATACTAGAGTGCCAGTTACTGTCGAAATTCGACAGATTTTCTAGTTTTAGAAGCCTTAGAGAGGTTTTCTAACTTAACACGTAGCAAAAGGTATACGGTACAAATTAACTAACCGGAAAATCTTCTGCTAAAACGCAACAAAATTTTTTTTAATCTGAGAAGGTCTTTGGAGGACTTTGGCAGGACTTGGAATTGACCCGATACATTCAAGTTTATCGCCAAATTTCAATGATTTGATACATATCGATAGTTCGATGAATTTCAAGAACACTAAAATTCAATAATTCAACAAATTTCGTTAACTTGACCAATTTCGATAACTGTGAATCTCGATGGCGCGATAAATTTCGATAACTCAAAATGTAAAAACATTGGATACCTTTATAAATTTTTACTTTTGACATTTCCACATTTTTTGAAAACTATCTAAACATTTTGATAACTCGTTACACTCTGTTAAGACGATAAAATGCGATAAGCAGTGATAAATCGATAAGCTTATATAACCTTGAAATTTCGATAAATCGATATATTTTGAAAATTCCGTAACTTCGCTTCGTTGAACCAACCAATTTCAGTAGATCAATAATTATCGATAACTCTGTAAGTTGAAAAAACTCCATGCATTACGACACCTCGATAAATTTCGTTAAGTCTATAAATAATCATAATTCAATAAATATCGATAACTTGATACATTTCTTTAACTTGACAAATTTCGTTAATCCCACACGTTTTTATAGCTCGATAACTATCCGTAAATTTGGACAACTAAGTTTCTGTGTCTATAAATTTCGACAACTCAGTAAACATTGATCAGTTTGAATAATTCGATACGTTGCGATAACTTAATAAGCATGGATAAATTTCGATAATTATAAACTTCGATGATTCGATAAATTTCAGTAACCCTTATGGCTGATATAATTTCGATTCCTATCGGAAAATTTCAACTCTGTTAACCTAATTCTTATGTATTTCCCATTGTCTCCATTTTCGCCTTTATCTCAATTTTCGTCTTTATCTATCACTTGTTTCTTCATCTTCATATTTATCTTTATTTCAAAGTTTAATTTCAAATACGAAGTAAAACAAAATGCGAAACAGCTTAAACTGAACAGGTTGCAAAAACAACCATACACAAATATAGAAATTTTTAAACGACGATTTTCAACCAATTTCGAAACTATAAAAACTCTCCTCATCTACAGAAAATTACCTTTCCAACGGTGTTTTTGGTTTTGAAATCGGTAACTTTACCTTGGTCTTCATCTTTGTTTTTATCTTTCACATCTTTGCTTATATCCTTTTCTTTTTCTATTCACGTAGATGAGATGAGGTGCGATGACGTGATAAGATGTGACGTGATTTTATGTGATGTGATAGGATGTCATGTCATGTGTTGTCATATCCTCTGATGTCATACCATATGATGGCATATCATGTGATGCCG
>NW_016158432.1:14469-15642 GCF_001687245.7 Rhagoletis zephyria
ATGTCATGTCATACGATGTCATATCATGTGATGTCAAGTCATGTGATGTCATGCCATATAATGTGATGTCATATCATATAATGTCATGTCACGTGATATCGTGTGATATGATATCATATTATGTCAGGTAATATCATGTGATATCTCTTCATATCGTGTGATAAAATGTGATGTGTTGTCATGTAATGTGATCACATTCCAAGTTCCGATTAGTATATCGATAACCCTGTTGTTAACTGTGTCGATAAAAATACCGATAACAATATCCATAAACATATAGAAAAATACAATCATTGTAAAATCGATTAATTCATCGACAAATATAACATCGACAAATAAATCATCAGTATCGATTATTGTACATATCGTTAACAATATAAATGACTAAATCGATAACAAAATGAATTATTTAATCGATTATTATACCGATAACAATATCCATTATTGTATCGATAACAATATCGACTATTATATTGATTATTATATCGATTACAATAGCGGTTATTTAATCATTAACAGTATCGATAATAATATCGATTATTTTATCGATAGCAATATCGATTATTATATCGATAACAATATCGATCTTCATCCTCATCCTTTTCTTCATATTTTCTTTATTTTTGCATATTCCTCTTCACCTTTACCTTAAAGTGTTTAAATTTACTGTGATCTTCGTTTTTGCCTGTACCTCTAGGCATCTTTCGAGATTTTCGCTCAACTCTCTACTAAAAATTTCGGGTGTTTTTTCTGTCGGTCAGCATTTCAAGCATTTTCTCACACTCCTCATCGTACCAGTAATGAGCGGGAAATGTGGTTCCACTGATCGCGCAAGTCCGTTTGTTGAAGAGTGCTCTCTCAAAGCAGTTGTGAGGGTCGAGCGCCGAATTCATTGGCCGTCTGTCTTCATTGCAGCTTTTCGACGTTGAACTTTCCTTGCATTGTTGGGGGCCCTTTTTTTGCTGCTCCGAGGTTGGGTCGTATATTGGTTGCATCAATATAGTAGTGCGAGTCGATCTTTCATCTGTTACATCTAAAACATGGAAGAATGCCTTCCGTCTATCACAACATGCTCGATTTGGTTTCCGGTTTTTCGATGTGGAGACATCCTTGTAGCTTGATGGATCTTTTTATGCTAGAACCCAGTAATACATACTGCCAAGTTTCGGGCCC
>NW_016158432.1:15667-33636 GCF_001687245.7 Rhagoletis zephyria
ATAAGAGAGCCTTGGATGCCTCGTCCTTCTCTTCCATCGGGCCATTGGCACATATGAATGAGATGTTGAAGAATCTCGCTTTGATGCGGATTGTGGCTAGACTTTCGTACACTATAGTGAACGCCGGTCTCTCTCCCACCACAAATCCAACACCGAATTGCACTCCTTTACGTGGCAACTGTAGTAGACGTCGCAAGGCTCCACGCTTACCTTCCTCGCCCCATCCATCGCATTTCGTGGATGGCGGTGATGTCAGCCTTTATTTTTCCCTAGGTTAGGTTAGGTTGATGTGGCAGTCGGTTCGTACCAACTCACTTAGACCTTTTTGAAGGTCCATTGTGATACCACTGCAGGACACAGGAAACTCTGTGACTAATCTTCAGAGAACCATTTCGAAGCTCTTATAAAGCGTAGGATTGGCTTTATTCCTACGCATGATAGTTCCGTAAGAGAGCTAAAGAAGGGCCTACCTAAAAAGCCTGCTCTCCTCCTGGCCAGAGCTGGGCAGCTACAGAAGAAGCGCTCTACGGTTTCTTCCTCTTCCTCATCCCTGCAACTTCTACAATATTCGTGGGAGAATATTCCTAGTCTCGAAGAGTGCCTGCCAAATAGCCAATGACCGGTAACACAAGCCATGACCCTTGCAATATCCTCTCTTGTGAGGCTGAGCAACTCTTTCGTCTTTTTCTTATCTATTTGTGGCCAAAGTAGCCTAGTTGTTCTACAAGTGTCCTCCTCTAGCCATGACCTGTTTGCCTCTTGGATCATGCTGTTTCGAAGTTCTCGTTTGCAGGTTGCCATGGGTATGTTTTCACATAGGGGGAGATTGGTACCTTTTCTGGCAAGCTCATCGGCCCTGCAATTTCCTTCAATGTCTCTATGTCCCGGAACCCAAATTAGGCTGACCTTGACCACGGCGCTGATATCGTTTAGAGCTGCTAGACATTCCTGCGCAACCTTCGATCTCAGTATTACCATGTTCATTGATTTAATGGCCGCCTGGCTGTCCGAGAAAATATTAATCGTAGTCCTCGTTACGACATGCGTACTAAGGTACACAGCCACCTCCTTTATAGCTAAAACCTCTGCCTGATAAACACTGCAGTGGTCCGGAATTCGGACGGATAATTCTAGTCCTAGCTCCTTGGAGAAAACTCCGTAGCCAACCCTATTGTCTAGCTTGGATCCATCCGTATAAAAATTCAGTTCCCACCTTCTCCATGGTCTTGGTGTTTGCCATTCTCTTCTTGACGGGATGCTCGTCTTGAAGAGCCTATCGAAGGTTGGTTTAGGGGCGGAGTAGTCCACTTCTTGTTCATGACTACCCAGAGTGTGAAGTATAGAGGCGTGGCCGAACCGCCGATCCTTCCACAACACCATGCTTTTTAGTCTGAGCGCTGAATCGGCGGCCGCGTATTTTCCCACCAGGTTTAATGCGGGCAGATTGGTTACCACCTCTAGCGCTTTTTCTCCCCCTTTTTGTAAAGAGAATTGCTTCAGTTTTTTCGGGGTTTATTCCGAGCCCCCTACTCTCTGTCCAGTTCCTAAGCGTGGCCATATTAGAGCGCAAAATCTCCATTAGGGTATTAGGGTATTTACCTTTAACGGCAATTGCCAGATCGTCAGCATATGCAGTGACGTGGCAGCCCCCCTTCTCTAGTTTCTTCAGCAGAGAATTTACTGCTAAATTCCAGAGAAGAGGGGAGAGAACCCCTCCCTGAGGAGTGCCTCTACAGACCTCTCTGCTTATTGTGGTGTTGCCAAGCTTAGCGGTTATCTTCCTGCTGACAAGCATAGACTCAATCAGCGCCGCTACGTTGTGGTCAACTCCAAGCTCTTCTAAGGCACCCGTTATGGCGCTTGCTTTAATGTTGTTGAAGGCGCCTTCTATATCAACAAAGGCAACCAGAGTATACCCTTTATCAGACAAACTTTTTTCCCACCAACCCGACGAGCGAGTGCAAGGCGGTTTCCGTAGATTTGCCCTTCGTATAGGCATGCTGCGCTGGGGAGAGCCCACTAGTTGGTATCACGCCCCGTATATAATCGTCCACTATCCTCTCTAAAATTTTGAGCAAAAAAGACGTAAGACTGATGGGTCTGAAGTCCTTGGGGTTGATGTGATAGGACCTACCTGCCTTAGGTATGAAGGAGACTTTTGTCTCTCTCCAGCCTAGCGGAATATAGCCCATGTTGAGACAGCTTCTTATGATAGACGCAATGAATGGGGAGATAATACTCCGTGATTGCTGCTGTTCTACCG
The DNA here is from genome assembly GCF_001687245.7 of Rhagoletis zephyria. Taxonomy (NCBI): domain Eukaryota; kingdom Metazoa; phylum Arthropoda; class Insecta; order Diptera; family Tephritidae; genus Rhagoletis; species Rhagoletis zephyria. The sequence continues at coordinate 17,931 of NW_016158432.1, forward strand.
GGTGTATGCCGTCCAGTCCCGGTGACTTGTAAGGACCAAAAGTCTTAATAGCCCATTCGATTTTCGCCTTAGTAATCAGTCGATTTCCTAGATCAGATAGCCCCCCGTCATTTATGGGGTCGTTAAGTTCCATCGGCTTGCTTCCAGGGAAGTGTGTGTCCAGGAGGAGACCTAAAGATTTCGCGCTCGTCGTAGTCCATGAGTTCCCTTGACCCTTGAGATAGCCAAGGTTGCATGGCGACCTTACGAGATTTTTCTTAATCTGGCCGCTTCCGTGGTTTCTTCAATTCCCTTGCAATAACTCTGCCATGATTTACGTTTCGCAGTTCTAACTGCTTTTTTGTATATTTTCAGATCAGCCTTATAGGCTTCCCAGTCCTCTGTTGTTCTCGTGGCTTTGGCCTTATTGAACATTGTCCTATTGGATTCATGTAACGAGGATAATTGTTTTGACCACCAAGGTGGTTTGTTTTTCCCCCTGTATCTAACAACCGGGCATCCGGCTGACAAAGAACTATTCATGGCTTTAGTGACCTGATTAACCAACCCGTCCAATTCCACCCACGTGGCGGGGTCCCGGGGAGGTATCTTTGGCAATAAAGTCCCCCACATCGAATTATGAGCATTAGCGTCGCAGGAGACAACCAGTTGTTTTTTCTTATAGGCTGCTTCCTTGACTAACGTCCGAACCTCCTCTGGTGGTGCGTCCTTGTCGTGGGCCATGTAGGCAGAGGCTACCCAGAAGCTGGTTTTATCCAGTTCTATGCTTGCCGCTACCAAATCGCCGTCACTTAGCTGTGGGAGCAGGAAGATGTTTAAGGTGTTCCTTGCTAATATGCAAGCTCGAGTCTTACCTGCATTTTGTGTGGCAATTAGCTTAAAGCCCTTCACCCCAAGCCCGCAGATTTTGTTGCCGAGTATCCACGGCTCCTGGATGAGGGCAACGTCAAGTCCACCGGCAGCCAGGCGGACCTCAAGATTCGCGGACGCGTGTTTAGAATGGTGGAGGTTGATCTGGATCAGCTTCATAAGAATCCGTCCGTTTTACCTCCACCATTGTGACATCTACGTCCGCCTCCTCGATCTCCTCACCCTCGGTGTCATCGGCGAGGAGATCCTCTTCATAAAACAGCGGCCCCAAACCGGTTAGCCTCTCTGAGTCGGATGAGCATTGGCTGCTGGGCAACCCTTCTTCACCACCGCTGCGCATGCCGGACTTAACACTCTCATCATTAAGGTCCAAGCCCGGTTCGTCGCTGCGGTAGATTCGAACGGTTGCGTCGACAAACCCGAATCTGACTTCCCAATCCTTCTGCGCCAATGGGGCGAGCGATTCGGCGTTGAGGATCAGCAACACCTGCCTTCTGTTTCCTATCGGCTCTTCGATCTTCCCCACCTTCCAATTGTGTGTTGGCAGGTCCTTATTGCAGGATCTAAAGATCCGCTCTATTTTTTCAGGCTCGGCTGGTTTAGCCGGAATCCAAACTCGAGCCCTAGGTCTGCTAGGAATCTCTTCCTTGCTGACCGCCTCTAGTTTGGCTCTCGGCCAAACCTCACCTACCTTGCTAATGGCCAACCTGTAAAGNGGCTGGTTTAGCCGGAATCCAAACTCGAGCCCTAGGTCTGCTAGGAATCTCTTCCTTGCTGACCGCCTCTAGTTTGGCTCCCGGCCAAACCTCACCTACCTTGCTAATGGCCAACCTGTAAAGCTGGGCTGACCTTTGGTCCTCGCAAGCGATGAGCTTTGCCATACCTTGATACCAACCGGAATCATGGCAGAGAGGAGGAGGTCCAGGGTTTTCCTCTAAGACCTGGAGGTAGATTTCGGCAATAGCCTCCTCCACCTGCCTCCATTTCTCCATCGGGATGGTCCCCTCCTCCTCCCCTCTGTCAATGATGGCCAGTACCTCACCGCCTCCCTTAACAACGTCCCTGAAGGAGGGGTATTTTTCCCTAGGACATCAACCAGCCGGGCAGAGGCACCATCCCGATTAAGGGTTCGGATATTACAAGTGCATACCCTAAAATCATATTCCTTCCTATGTTTGCCGTGATCGTCATCAAAAGAAGGGGGTATCATCCGAAGCATGTGTTTTTTTCATTGGGCAAGGTTTTAACGTGGCGGGACCCACACCCAGCGCACGCGGGCCACTCCCAGTTGAATGGCAGTCAAAAGCTTTGCAGTACGGAGAAATGTACAAAACATAGTGGTCAAAAGCGAATATCTCAACTAAACCCAGATGTATTTTTTAAATTCATAGCTCTACATACCTGTGTATGGTAAACCAAATAGCCGGACCAGACGTTATTCAAAATAAAAAATGTAAAAAATTAACTTTTTCCGCATACTCTGTAATATTCTTCCGCAACTTTGTAAGGTAAACTAACAATTTATAATCATTGCTTTGCAGCGAAATATCTTATCTTAAATTATACACATAGGTATGTATAAATATGAGGACGTATTGAACATTTTTAGTATGCAGATTTTTTATGCTGGTATATTTATTTATGCTAAATATATTACTTGATTTTGTTTTGTCACACTTAAGAAGTAAACGTCTTGGCTGTTTACCCAACCGGTCTATACTTTTATCTATAATCTCAGATTGTATGCTTAGAAAAGACACAAACATAAAGACAAAGTAATAAACAATTTAACTATCAATTTATTTATAGTTTCAATTTTTGCTCATTTCGACTGCAGCCACGTTTTTACCCTTTTTAAATAGAAGTGCTTTGAACATAGAGAGAATAACTTGATACAGAACCGAATGATCCACATATCCACTTTTTAAATCAATTTACTAATTATTTTGTTAGCGTTGGGAGTATAATTTGTTATACAGTATATATATAGGAAAAACCTTTAAAGTTAGGGGGGCCGAAATTATCAAGCAAGCATTTCGTGGTAATATATTTCAATATCTAGGCAAAAATTTGGAAGTTAGGGGGGGGGCATGACGTTGGGGCTTTTGGACAATTTCATGTTGAGTTGTGTCTCAGTTCGATTGCCAGGAGTACGTAAAAGTTTCCTCAAGTACGGCATAAGCTGGTAACCAGAATTTCCTAAAACAAATTTAGAAAAATTAAAATTGAAACATTCAGAAGTAGGTGATTGGGAGTTTCCTTTTGTCTTACCTAGGAGGCAAGTGTTGCGTTTACCAAAGCCAAACTGTGACTTAAAAAAAAAGCAAGAGCGCCTGGGCCACACTGTAGAAGTGAAACTTACGTTACTTATCTAACTATACATACACACATCTGCTTTTGCTTAAGGTTATAATTTTTCGTTTTTTCTTTCTATCAATGTAGATCCCTACCCCTACAACTGATCGTTTTAATAACATTCATGTTATTCTGCTTTTCCATTATCTTCATACTCTATCGATAACAAGATCANAAACATTCAGAAGTAGGTGATTGGGAGTTTCCTTTTGTCTTACCTAGGAGGCAAGTGTTGCGTTTACCAAAGCCAAACTGTGACTTAAAAAAAAAGCAAGAGCGCCTGGGCCACACTGTAGAAGTGAAACTTACGTTACTTATCTAACTATACATACACACATCTGCTTTTGCTTAAGGTTATAATTTTTCGTTTTTTTTTTCTATCAATGTAGATCCCTACCCCTACAACTGATCGTTTTAATAACATTCATGTTATTCTGTTTTTCCATTATCTTCATACTCTATCGATAACAAGATCAATTATAACGTCTACCAAAATATCGATAGCAAAATCGATGACAAATTCGATAAAAATTTCAATAGCAACATCGATAATACCATTGGTAGCTAAATCGATTAGAAAATCGATAAAAATATCGATAACAAAATCGATAAATATCGATAACAAAATCGATAGGTATCGATAACAAAGTCGATAAATATCGATAACAATTTCGATAAAAAAATCGGTAAATATCGAGAACAAAATCGATTTATATCGATAACAAAATCGATAAATATCGCCAACAAAATCGATAAATATCGATCACAAGATCGATAACAAAGTCGATGNATCGATTAGAAAATCGATAAAAATATCGATAACAAAATCGATAAATATCGATAACAAAATCGATAGGTATCGATAACAAAGTCGATAAATATCGATAACAATTTCGATAAAAAAATCGGTAAATATCGAGAACAAAATCGATTTATATCGATAACAAAATCGATAACAAAATCGATAAATATCGACAACAAAATCGATAAATATCGATCACAAGATCGATAACAAAGTCGATGAATATCGATAACAAAATCGATAAATATCGATAACAAAATCGATAAATATCGATAACAAAAACGATAAAAATATCGATTATTTAATCGATAACTCTCGAGAATCTCGAAAATCTCTAAAATCCCAAAATAGTTCCCAGATTGAGTCTCTGTGTCTCTCTCTATATCCTTTCCTCTTTAATTACCTTTGTTTTAATCTTTCTTCCCCTATCTTCATCTTTACTTTTATCGCTATCCTCATCCGCATCTTTGTTTTTACTTTTATGTTTATCATTTTCTTCATCAACGTATTCCCCTTCACCTTTGCCCTTATATATATAAGTAAAGTGCTTAAATTTACCTTGGTCTTCGTTTTTACCTTTATCTTTACACATCTTTGTTTTTGTTTTTGTTTTTATTTTTACCTTTGCTTTATAATTTTCTTTATCTATGTACGTACTCACCTTTACTTTCGTTCTTGTGTTGTTATTTCTAAGTGTTATCCTCTAACCTTTTAATAGCAAAGNATCTTTGTTTTTACTTTTATGTTTATCATTTTCTTCATCAACGTATTCCCCTTCACCTTTGCCCTTATATATATAAGTAAAGTGCTTAAATTTACCTTGGTCTTCGTTTTTACCTTTATCTTTACACATCTTTGTTTTTGTTTTTGTTTTTATTTTTACCTTTGCTTTATAATTTTCTTTATCTATGTAGTTACGTACTCACCTTTACTTTCGTTCTTGTGTTGTTATTTCTAAGTGTTATCCTCTAACCTTTTAATAGCAAATAAGTACTTGTTTCAGCCCCAACGATTTCCGTTGCATCATTTCCGTTGCACCATTTCCGTGTGCAATTTCCGCTGAATTGGCCAATTTACTCCCACCCAACCAACGCCGCTAAAGAAGTTTCACTTCAAAAATTCCGCCCTGCTTGCACTACAAACAAATGAGTCGTAATTTGAGCCTGGATACCTGGCGCCAACGTATCGTGCGCAAAGTGTATGATAACAAATCTTAAATACAAACGTAAAAATTAATTTCCTTAGTATAAATAAACAAAAACCACTTATTGTCATTGAATTTATACTATAATAGCCTTTCCTATTATAATATAAATGCTTTGTTTCCTCACTTGGGCATTTAATTTTTACGTGGGTTCCATCGACGCATCCAAATATACCCACATTTTACATACAAATTTCCTTTCCTCTATCATCCTCAGCTTTATCCATTTAGGACAAAAATGAGTCTCAAATATTTGCAAGCACTCTCTTATGGCATTTCTAACCATTGGCTGGGACATGCTTGATAAAAACTCATTTCCGACGCCTTTTTGGTAGCTGAATGTCACTAAATATCTTAAAAAAGCAGCCAGCTTATGAATTGGTGCCACTTTGCTGCTTTTGCATCCACTAGCCATGTGTTCTGACGCTTCATCCAAAATAAGTTTAAAAACTCGCGTCGAAACTCTAAAGTTTTTTACGAACCTTAAAGGAAAATAAAGTTTATACATTAGTTGCATAACTCGTATATCGACGGCTGAGTGGAAGATCACCCTATGGTTGAAGAATGGCCAATCTCAGCAAATGGTTCAAAAACGCCCCGTCTCAGCTGCTGCTTTAATAACGCCTCATCTCAATATAAATTCAACATGTATGTCGGCAGCTTCAATCAAATTCTGAAATAGGGCGTTCATCAACCATTTGCTGAGATAAGGCGTTTTCGAACCGACAGTCGAGATAGGGCGATCTTCCACTCAGCCCAAGCTATATAATCCCTAAATAAACCTACTCTCTGTCAGAAATTTCAAGTAGATTTAAATTGTGTCGGAGCATTTGTAAACTTTCCAGCATATATGTAGGTCGCATTGCCTTCCTCATCACTATCGCTGGTGTCAGATAGATAGTCTCAGATTGTAAACATGTTCTGAACAGAAACCAGCAATACATATAAAACAGTTTTAAATTATATAAAAATCACCTTTTTACCTTTTCGATAGATATAGACAAAGGTAAACATAAATGCTCAGAATGAATAGAGAATTCGATTAAGCCATGTCTGTTTGTCCGTTCGTCCGTCCGTGTACACGATAATTCGAGTAAAAATTTAGATATCTCAACGAAATTTAGTATGTAAGTTTCCTTTTATCCAAGGTAGGTTGGTATTGAAAATGGGCGAAATCGGACTGTAACTGTTTATTGGGAAGTTAACGAAGCTAGTGATAATTAAACAGTTTGAACAAACTTATCTATCGGTAAGTGTTATGAATACTAAAAATTAACTAATATCTAACTTGTTAAAAGTGATATGGTGAAGAAAATAGCTAGAATCCATTGACTATTTGGCCGCCCTTTAACAAATGGACCAATTAATTTAAATGGTTTTTAATAAACCACAATCTCCACACTCTAAAGCAGTCAACATAATAGAAGTAATGGTTACAAATTAGGTATCACCCATGTGGGGGCAAATATTTTGTATGGAACTTTGTTCGCCTGCGCAGCCTTTTTCAAGCTGCCAGTTGCCCGAATAATCAACCAACGTGCTGTGCTGTCCAGCAGTTCCAAATGCAACCAAAGTTACATTAATGCCAACCTACCAACCAACAAGGCATTTGACTAAACACCAGCTTGCGAGCATAAACTGGCAATTTAATAAATGGCCACACATTAATTACAAAGCGAATTTGTAGCACCTTATACCTTGCGGTGTAGGAATGGATGCGCACACAATTTCCCTTCATTGGTACTCGTATATTTATGTACATATGTATGTTTGTACGAATTCACGCAGCCACAGGCGCACCACACCACACCGGCGGCGGCAGCAGCTCATTGAACACACCACTTCAAGCTACATTGCAAATTGATGAGTCGTGATTGATTTCCGAGGCCGCACTTGAGCCTCTCATTGCAGTTGTAATTGTTGCGCGCCGTTTTACCCAAGGACTGTATGTTTTTAACTTAAATAGGCACCTCCTTTGCTATACTCCTTTTCCGCTGCAAACAAGTATCACCTTGAAGCGATTTATAGGTTGTGGTATTGGTATTCAATAGCCAATACAAAAACGATTTGTTGTGCGCACTTGAAAACCAAGAGCTATAATGCACATAATGCTTTCTTTATAATTACTTAAAATTTAATCTGTTGCCGAAAATGTGCTCCTGATGAGAATTAATATCTTCTAATTGTTTATTTTGACAGACACGTTTGTTTGAAGATTTTTACTGATGCGGAGAGACGTAGCATCAGCGTTTTATGTCTGACGATACATTTCGATGGCTTTGATGAGAAAACGTCACGCAGACTATAGCAGAAAAATGATCTCTATTTTTATTTAATTGACAGATACAAATATGCGTTCATCGCTTGATGATAAGAAATGAAAACACCTATGGTAGGAGCCGACCAGCGATGCATTACAATGTACATATTTACATTTGTTTGTACGTATAAAATATTTGTTTCTGAGCAGCATTCATGTACTTACATTAGGGTGGTCCTTATATGTTGAAAGCAAATTTTTATAGCAGATACCTAAGTCTCAACCCCTACGTCGATACTACTATAGTCGAAGATATCTCATATAAATTCTGGCCCCGATTGGAGTCGTTTAAGGCGTGGCGCGCAGGGATCAAAATTCAGATTACCCTATGAAGAAGTCTTAACCGATTACAATAGGGACCAACATTTTTATGAGATATCTTCGACTTTAGTAGTATCGATTTTGGGTATTAAATGAAAAATATCTTTAATTTTTTGAGTCTCCATGGAGCATCTGGCCTTGGACCTCATTGCGACACGCCTAAACCGACTCCAAACGGGACCAAACTTTATAAGTGATATCTTCGACTACGGTAGTATCGATTTTGGGTATGAGTTGGCAAACAAATTAATTTAAATTTTTTCAGTCTCTATAGGGGAATCTGAATGTTGGCCCCTGTGCGACACGCCTTAACCATCTTCGAGACCAAAATTTGTATGTGATATCTGTGACCGTGGTATTACCGATTGAAGTGGAGAGACTGAAAAAATAGCTCATTTGATTTTTAAGGACCACCCTAAATTACTTACATATTAAATACATTCACAAGGAAGTACGCTTAGTAATGTGGACAACACAGGGCAACACTGATTTTGGTGCGGCAAATGTTAAAGCGGTTTTGATAGAATTTTCGGAACTCATTAAGAATCCGTAATTATAAAGTCTCGATCACAAAAATTGCGGTTTTTGCAATATTTGAGAAGCCTAGGCAAAGAAAAAAGGGTGAAGAACCTTCCACTTAGGCCTAAATTAAAGCTAGAATTCTCGACTATCCACTACCCTTGAAAATACCATCCCTGCACCTTGACCTGATAGTCACTTCTAATCATTTATTGATCAGCAAAAACTGATTTTGGAAAATTTTTGGTTGTTTTCAATAGCACAATTTTCCAGTATTTATTATTGTTTAATAAATGATTATATAGGTCTATGAGGTCAAGGTGCAGGGATGGTATTTTCAGGGATACTAGTTAAGAGTTCTAGTTTTAACTTAAGCGCAAGTATCAACATTTGTTTCTTTGCTAGAGCTTCTTAAATATTGCAAAAAAATCTTTTTTTAACACATTGACTTACTACCTGGATCATAATATGTTATTGGAACCAGTAATGTAACTAGTACCTAAGCGACAATTGTCACCGACCCCGCTGCAGGGTACTAGGAATGTTAATCCCGGGATCCCGGAATTTTTAGGACCCGAAAACCCCGGGGTTCTTGGAAAATAACCCCGGGATTTTCTGGATTTAAGAGGAAATCCTGTAGAGTTGAAACTGATTAATTTTTTTAGTACCTAAGGACTGGTATGTAAATCAATATTGAAAATGTTCTTTTAAAATTTTATTCTTGAAATTTCGCAATACATATTTGTTTTTGAAAAAATTATATGTTAAGGACTTACATAAACTCGATAACATCGTCGAATTTCGTCCTTCTAACTTTATCAGCTAAAAAAATTACCTATTCGTACTTGTGAACCCAAAAATTTTATTTTTTTTAATTCTAAAGAAATTTCCTCTTGCATTTGGTACCCATATTTCTAGTCTACATTGCATTAAATTTAGGATAGCTTTGCAAACAATATAGAAGCAATTTTTTCGATTTAAGATGTTGAATAGTAATGAATATCCAAATCCCGGGATTAATCTCGGGATCCCGGATTGTGATAACGACAACCTGAAAATCCCGGCATCGTAAAAAGAGAGAATATTAACATCCCTACAATCCAATTTGCCAAACGACGTCGTTTCCGACTCGTTCTGGTGAACAATTTGTTCGCCGGCGAACTCGCGGTTGAATGAAAAGCACAGTTCGCCAGCGGGCCGCAAAAACGACTAAGCACAATGTGTATACCAAATTTGATTGAGACCAGTAAAGTAGTTTTTGAGATACGCATATATCATATAAATTGGCGGTCCACCCCCATTTTCCTAAAATTTCTAGAAAAACCACTTCTTTGCTAAAGAGCGATTGTATATATCAATTTTGAATAAATATGGATGAATTCTAAACCCACGCTTCTCAAAAAATCTGAAAGTCCGGAATAAATTCAAGGCCGTATTTAACTTCGACAACTTGTATGCGATTGAAATAAATGGGCTATCAGTTTATTTAATAATAGCTTTGATTTTAGATAGTACTACATATTTTGAAATTGCGGAAATTGGTGGTGGTCAAAATTTAAAAAATTAAGAGAAATGTGGTTTTTTTTTGTTATTTTACCCGATAAAAAATCCCAACTAGCAAAGTCCTACAGTAGATTATTATATACCATTTTAAAGGCGTATATATCGTTTTCTTAGAATATATTCGATATTTGAAATCGAATCAAAAATAGTCATTCAAAAATTCATAAATCGACTTCTAAATGACCTTTAAAAAATCTGTAAAAATTGACAATAACATTTCTCATAAAAACGAATAAAATAAGAAGGTTGGGTCTTAAAATTTCCTAAAAATCTTTTTCGATGGGCACCTTAATGTACATATAAGTTATAACTTAAAAATTAATTCATGTAAAAGAAAATAGATTAAAACACTTGATAAATTGAAAACTTGCATAAATGTATGTATATAATTTTTTATGAATAAGGCATTAAAAGTATAATTCGTGAAACTGTTAAATCCTGTAATTAAATTTATTCATGTGTATACATTCGTATTAATATTTTGTATTTGCATGAATTTTAGAATGTCTATCGTACATACATACATCCATCTATATACATATGTTTGTTCATATATTTATGGCTGAGTGACCAGTGGCAAAAAGCAACAGTTACAATTCGACGCGGCCTCCCATCAAAGAGTTAATTTTCGCAGAAACAACAAACTAAAGTCAACAGTTAATCCGTTTTGTAGCCGGCTCACGCAGCGAGTGTACCGTTCGAAGCAGAATCATTACATCTAATCCCTTACCAACCGTGTTGTGAGACGGCTTCATGTTGTTTTGTGGGCGTTGTCTAGTGTCTATGACGTGTATGCAAAAAGGGAAATCCTTTGCCGATCGCATAAAATTAGCAACCGTACACAATATAGGTAAATGGGTAATTGTGCATTTTGCTAAAACAGGAAGCCTTTTAAGAAACATCGGCTTCTGAAAATAAAGGATTGCAACACAACGGGTTGTACAAAGAAAAACCTGATCGAAATAATTTTGCTAAAGCGCAATAACAAAGGGTTGCCTTTGAGCAGGCAGGATATTGAAAAGATTATCTGTCATGAGCCAGGATTTGAAGACAATTGTTGTTTGTTTTAAATAAGGGTGTGGCATTTCCTACTGGCACAAAAAATTCATATGTTAATGCTGTTTCACATTCCAACACCTTCCACTAAGTCAGCCAAATATCATTAGCAGGGTACATAGTTTTGAGACTAGTTGTGGTGTTTGGCTTACTTTAAAACCCTCAATTACATTGCATACTCACAAAGTTTAATGTTCTATACCGCCAAACCATTTGTTGGTTGAAAATGAATACTTCTTCAAAACGCATCCGAAAAGTTATCGAAATGTATCGCTGGAGTGATTAGCACATCACTAACAAATTTTATGCGTCGTTTGTTTATTGGTTGCGATCCCTGTTGTGAAAATGGTAAGTTCCGAACGTATGTTCGTTGTTATGTTCAATATTCGAAATATGCAATGTATATGGCTGCAATGTTTGGCAACTCTGCATATAAGGCATTCTTTTTTAAGTCGGACGGATTTCCTAAAATAATTATGTCCTGGCTCCGATTCGCTTCAAAATGGTTTTATAGGTTCTCTATACTCAATCAGCTAAGACGTGTTCGAAGAATTTTTTTGAGAGTGAAATTGTTTTTGTAATTTGTTTTCGAAAACTTAGGATGAGATGTGCATATTTAGCAAGGTGTTAAAAATGGTGTTTTTGCATAAATGCAAAAAAGGATTTTTATTCGTCTATAACTCCTCTGTATTGCAGTTGCCAGGAAATGGTATGATTTGCATTCCACAAAACTTTATTTGGCCTCGAAGAGACGCGACACTCTAAAGCCAGATTATATTCCGATTTGACGAGGTGCCAAGATGCATAAAATCATGTATTAATTTGCAAGATACACTTTTACCCTCAAATTAAATACAATTGGAAAATTTACATTTAAAGGGGCATTTAGTGCCAGGAAAAAATTGTATGTCAATTGATCGTTTTTTGTCAGAGTTAAAGTGTTGAAGATCTTTTGCAGAGACTAAATACTCGCTAAGATACTTTTCATGTTCGCAAAAGACAATCCTCTGTCAAAACTACTAAATTTATTGTGTTGAAACGGGTGTCCAAAGTATTCATACATTTACATACGTACATATGTATGTACGTACATTGGAAGTGTTCTTATTTGTTTGAAAATGTTAACAAATATTTTGCTTTATCTGAAGACTAAAAAGAAAATATTATCCGAAATATATCTATTTGGGCTCTGTAACTCGTTCTTTCAGACCGACTACCCAACACGACATCTTGTATCCGTGCGGCTCAGAAACTTGTTCTTTCCGACCGAACACAGCCCAATAAGTAATTAATTAACAGGGCCGAAGAAAATAAGCAGGAAGAAAACCATTTTAAGCGCTTAAATAAGCACTAAAACATTGGTAAATATGCTTGCAAATATGGTCGCAAAACAACAAAATTTAAGTACAGTTTAATGTTTTGTTTTTTATTCAGTTTATTTCATGTTTTGAAAAATTACAACGGACAATTAAATATTGCTTGATATCCCAAATAATAGATAGGGATGAATTGATATATAGATATTTACAATACAGAGAAAAATATAGTACTAACGGCAGTAGACAAGTTTTCAAAATATGCACAAGTCAGAATAATAGAGTCAAAAGCAGTGTTGGCACTAATCGATTGATGTTTTAATCAATTAGTTAATTAGATTAAGTGCAATCCGATTACAGTTAATCATGTTTAATTTTAATCTGATTAGACAGTTAATCGTAACCGCGATTAAAAAAATTAAATTTTAATCATTAACCCTTAATTTGATTAAGTAGGTTTTGTGATTAATAAATTTATGCTGGAATTTTACTGTGCACACAAGGCAGTTAATCGGGTATGACAAGGTCGGTTTTCCTCATAAATCCTAGCAATTTGGTGTGCATTTTCATTAAGATCTATTTTAACAGACGCTAAGCAAACTTGGTTTTAATATCCCTCTGCACATGTGCGGTGGGTTATAAAAATTCCCAATTTATGTATTACTAATAATAATAATAATTATTTTTTTTATATATTCTGCGTTTTTTTAAGTGTGAAACACAAAAGAAATAACTATAACCCGTGTTTGGTTTCAAATTCAGACAAACTAGACCACTTAATGATTAATGATTAATGATTAAAATTATTTAATCGTAATCACAACCGACGATTAACGATTAAAAAATCTAATCATTAATCGTACGGCTGATTACGATTAATCAATTTTAATGTTTATCGCGATTAATATTTTAATCATTAATTTTTAATCGTTAATCAGATTAACATTTTGCCAACACTGGTCAAAAGTAATAGAAGATATCAGAGAACCCCTGCGACAAATACTTTTCGGTTTCGGTGTACCAAAGACAATAGTAATCGATAATGAAAAATCCTTAAATTAAGCCTCCATACAATTTATGGTTAAAGGCCAACTCAATCGATGTAGATCGATGTACATATGAATATGAACTACTCTATACACTCCGCGACAGGAAAACGACCAACAGAAACATTTTTTGGCAGACGTGTATCAATAGACCCAGAAAAATACGGAAACTCTCGACGCGAAGACATAGAAACTCTTACGAAAATACAGGCAAAAGATTTAGAAAATTATAACAAAACTCGAAAAGCTATGAAAATATACACTCCTGGCGACGTAATTTACGTTACACTCAGAAAAAAGTCAGCCAAATATATTTATCTCAACACATGATTTGGTAACTATAACCAAACAGTGTAACTATAACCAAATCATGTGTTGATATAAACATATTTGGTTGACGTAACTAAACTCTTTTCTCAGTGTAGGATGAACACGTGCATAGGATCCAAACTAACAGCTAGATATAGAATGGAAATAGTTAAGGAAGACAAATCCAGTATAGTAATCACCGAAAAAGGACGAACTGTACATAAGAGTAACATTAAGACTTAGGGACTCCGCACATTAAGCGTCTAGTCATAGTAGTGTAATCGTTCCGGCATACTAAAATACGAAGCTTTTATGCCGAACACATGTATTTCAATGAAACTCTGTATATTACGATTCATAATCACGTTTGCGCAGCGTTGCCAACTTTTCAATTTCAAAAAGCACCAAAACTTGGAAAGAACAGCGTTTTACCACACCAAAAGCACTAACGTTCTTTTTATCAAAAGATACTTTTTTTCATAACAGTTTGTATTTAACAAAATAAAAAAAATTAACAATATTCAAAACTTTTTCGCTCATAACGATTGAATAGCCTCTACACATGCTATTATGATTCATGCTTACGAAATAATACCATGATGCAATAATACAAGGTGTCATCAGTTGGCAACTTCTCGCTCTAATTCCGCCATATTGACTGCCTTAGCTGAAACAGTGTTACTTCTTTAACAATTCTTTGCCTAATAACATAGTGGAATTTTTTTTTATTTTTTCTCGGTATACACANCTCATAACGATTGAATAGCCTCTACACATGCTATTATGATTCATGCTTACGAAATAATACCATGATGCAATAATACAAGGTGTCATCAGTTGGCAACTTCTCGCTCTAATTCCGCCATATTGACTGCCTTAGCTGAAACAGTGTTACTTCTTTAACAATTCTTTGCCTAATAACATAGTGGATTTTTGTTTTATTTTTTCTCGGTATACACATTTTGTTTTTTGAAAAAGGTATTATATCTTATTTTATTTCATCTCATTGCGAATATACTATAAAAAAGCAAATTTTGTTTAGAAGAAAATATGAAATTTTATATTTTTCCCCCAAATGGGGATTCAGTTCTTCCCGTTTTTCTTCTTATTCTGCTGAGCTAAGGCAGTGTCAAATCGAGCTGTCACAACTGATACCACCTTGTATTATTGCATCATGAAATAATACCAAACTACTGCACATTAAAACTAGTATATCACGAGAAAGAAAAATCGAATCGCAACAAACGAAAATGAAATTTAAAGGGGAAGAGTAATACTAAATTATGCCCTAATTAGAAATGAAATAATATAGCCTCAAATATCGTGAAACCCGTGTTTTTGGCACTTTGAGGTTAGGATATCTTTTGACGTGCTGGAGAAATTATGCATCCAGATTTGGATTCAGCACCAAAAAATCTACAAGAACCGATAAATATTTCAAATTATTTCATGTTATATCTATATACATTTGAGAAATCTGAGTTCAGAAAAAAGCACTAAAAAGGCACTATGCACTAAACCATTTCTTTTGGCATTTTAATTTTCACAAAGCACTAAATCTAGTGCTTAAAGCACCAAGTTGGCAACTATGCGCTTGCGCCTAATCATGAAAGCTTCATGACTCGAAATGCCCAACATTGTTAGGCGCTTGCCGTTTTGAAATCGCCATTTGTTTATTTTTATACCCGAGCGCACTTGTGCACAAGGGTATATTAATTTTGTTCACATAACGGTTGTTTGTAACAGCCAAAACGAATCGAGATAGATATAGACGAATGTATACATAAATTCTCAGAATGAATAGAGAAGTCGATTCGAGAAGTCCGTCCGTCGGTGTACACGATAACTCGATTTAGATATCTCAACGAGATGTGGTATGTAGGTTTCCATTTATCTAAGGTAGGTTGGTATTGAAAATGGGCGAAATTGGACTGTAACGGTAATTTCCAGAAATACGAAAACTGCGATATTTTAGTAACTACCCACGATATTTTAGTAACTACTGAAGATAATTCACTCAAAATT
>NW_016158432.1:33836-34009 GCF_001687245.7 Rhagoletis zephyria
ACTAAATATTAAAGCTAATTTATTCAAAATTGATGCTTGCAACAATTCTTTACCAAGAAATACGTTTATGATAAAATTTTGGAAAGTGGGCGTGGTACCGCCCACTTATGATCACATATAAGTATATCGGTAACCGTTCTACCAATTTGTACCAAACTCGGTATGGTTATTGT
>NW_016158432.1:34034-39556 GCF_001687245.7 Rhagoletis zephyria
TGTTTGTTCATATATTTATGGCTGAGTGACCAGTGGCAAAAAGCAACAGTTACAATTCGACGCGGCCTCCCATCAAAGAGTTAATTTTCGCAGAAACAACAAACTAAAGTCAACAGTTAATCCGTTTTGTAGCCGGCTCACGCAGCGAGTGTACCGTTCGAAGCAGAATCATTACATCTAATCCCTTACCAACCGTGTTGTGAGACGGCTTCATGTTGTTTTGTGGGCGTTGTCTAGTGTCTATGACGTGTATGCAAAAAGGGAAATCCTTTGCCGATCGCATAAAATTAGCAACCGTACACAATATAGGTAAATGGGTAATTGTGCATTTTGCTAAAACAGGAAGCCTTTTAAGAAACATCGGCTTCTGAAAATAAAGGATTGCAACACAACGGGTTGTACAAAGAAAAACCTGATCGAAATAATTTTGCTAAAGCGCAATAACAAAGGGTTGCCTTTGAGCAGGCAGGATATTGAAAAGATTATCTGTCATGAGCCAGGATTTGAAGACAATTGTTGTTTGTTTTAAATAAGGGTGTGGCATTTCCTACTGGCACAAAAAATTCATATGTTAATGCTGTTTCACATTCCAACACCTTCCACTAAGTCAGCCAAATATCATTAGCAGGGTACATAGTTTTGAGACTAGTTGTGGTGTTTGGCTTACTTTAAAACCCTCAATTACATTGCATACTCACAAAGTTTAATGTTCTATACCGCCAAACCATTTGTTGGTTGAAAATGAATACTTCTTCAAAACGCATCCGAAAAGTTATCGAAATGTATCGCTGGAGTGATTAGCACATCACTAACAAATTTTATGCGTCGTTTGTTTATTGGTTGCGATCCCTGTTGTGAAAATGGTAAGTTCCGAACGTATGTTCGTTGTTATGTTCAATATTCGAAATATGCAATGTATATGGCTGCAATGCTTGGCAACTCTGCATATAAGGCATTCTTTTTTAAGTCGGACGGATTTCCTAAAATAATTATGTCCTGGCTCCGATTCGCTTCAAAATGTTTGTTTTCGAAAACTTAGGATGAGATGTGCATATTTAGCAAGGTGTTAAAAATGGTGTTTTTGCATAAATGCAAAAAAGGATTTTTATTCGTCTATAACTCCTCTGTATTGCAGTTGCCAGGAAATGGTATGATTTGCATTCCACAAAACTTTATTTGGCCTCGAAGAGACGAGACACTCTAAAGCCAGATTATATTCCGATTTGACGAGGTGCCAAGATGCATAAAATCATGTATTAATTTGCAAGATACACTTTTACCCTCAAATTAAATACAATTGGAAAATTTACATTTAAAGGGGCATTTAGTGCCAGGAAAAAATTGTATGTCAATTGATCGTTTTTTGTCAGAGTTAAAGTGTTGAAGATCTTTTGCAGAGACTAAATACTCGCTAAGATACTTTTCATGTTCGCAAAAGACAATCCTCTGTCAAAACTACTAAATTTATTGTGTTGAAACGGGTGTCCAAAGTATTCATACATTTACATACGTACATATGTATGTACGTACATTGGAAGTGTTCTTATTTGTTTGAAAATGTTAACAAATATTTTGCTTTATCTGAAGACTAAAAAGAAAATATTATCCGAAATATATCTATTTGGGCTCTGTAACTCGTTCTTTCAGACCGACTACCCAACACGACATCTTGTATCCGTGCGGCTCAGAAACTTGTTCTTTCCGACCGAACACAGCCCAATAAGTAATTAATTAACAGGGCCGAAGAAAATAAGCAGGAAGAAAACCATTTTAAGCGCTTAAATAAGCACTAAAACATTGGTAAATATGCTTGCAAATATGGTCGCAAAACAACAAAATTTAAGTACAGTTTAATGTTTTGTTTTTTATTCAGTTTATTTCATGTTTTGAAAAATTACAACGGACAATTAAATATTGCTTGATATCCCAAATAATAGATAGGGATGAATTGATATATAGATATTTACAATACAGAGAAAAATATAGTACTAACGGCAGTAGACAAGTTTTCAAAATATGCACAAGTCAGAATAATAGAGTCAAAAGCAGTGTTGGCACTAATCGATTGATGTTTTAATCAATTAGTTAATTAGATTAAGTGCAATCCGATTACAGTTAATCATGTTTAATTTTAATCTGATTAGACAGTTAATCGTAACCGCGATTAAAAAAATTAAATTTTAATCATTAACCCTTAATTTGATTAAGTAGGTTTTGTGATTAATAAATTTATGCTGGAATTTTACTGTGCACACAAGGCAGTTAATCGGGTATGACAAGGTCGGTTTTCCTCATAAATCCTAGCAATTTGGTGTGCATTTTCATTAAGATCTATTTTAACAGACGCTAAGCAAACTTGGTTTTAATATCCCTCTGCACATGTGCGGTGGGTTATAAAAATTCCCAATTTATGTATTACTAATAATAATAATAATTATTTTTTTTATATATTCTGCGTTTTTTTAAGTGTGAAACACAAAAGAAATAACTATAACCCGTGTTTGGTTTCAAATTCAGACAAACTAGACCACTTAATGATTAATGATTAATGATTAAAATTATTTAATCGTAATCACAACCGACGATTAACGATTAAAAAATCTAATCATTAATCGTACGGCTGATTACGATTAATCAATTTTAATGTTTATCGCGATTAATATTTTAATCATTAATTTTTAATCGTTAATCAGATTAACATTTTGCCAACACTGGTCAAAAGTAATAGAAGATATCAGAGAACCCCTGCGACAAATACTTTTCGGTTTCGGTGTACCAAAGACAATAGTAATCGATAATGAAAAATCCTTAAATTAAGCCTCCATACAATTTATGGTTAAAGGCCAACTCAATCGATGTAGATCGATGTACATATGAATATGAACTACTCTATACACTCCGCGACAGGAAAACGACCAACAGAAACATTTTTTGACAGACGTGTATCAATAGACCCAGAAAAATACGGAAACTCTCGACGCGAAGACATAGAAACTCTTACGAAAATACAGGCAAAAGATTTAGAAAATTATAACAAAACTCGAAAAGCTATGAAAATATACACTCCTGGCGACGTAATTTACGTTAGGATGAACACGTGCATAGGATCCAAACTAACAGCTAGATATAGAATGGAAATAGTTAAGGAAGACAAATCCAGTATAGTAATCACCGAAAAAGGACGAACTGTACATAAGAGTAACATTAAGACTTAGGGACTCCGCACATTAAGCGTCTAGTCATAGTAGTGTAATCGTTCCGGCATACTAAAATACGAAGCTTTTATGCCGAACACATGTATTTCAATGAAACTCTGTATATTACGATTCATAATCACGTTTGCGCAGCGTTGCCAACTTTTCAATTTCAAAAAGCACCAAAACTTGGAAAGAACAGCGTTTTACCACACCAAAAGCACTAACGTTCTTTTTATCAAAAGATACTTTTTTTCATAACAGTTTGTATTTAACAAAATAAAAAAAATTAACAATATTCAAAACTTTTTCGCTCATAACGATTGAATAGCCTCTACACATGCTATTATGATTCATGCTTACGAAATAATACCATGATGCAATAATACAAGGTGTCATCAGTTGGCAACTTCTCGCTCTAATTCCGCCATATTGACTGCCTTAGCTGAAACAGTGTTACTTCTTTAACAATTCTTTGCCTAATAACATAGTGGATTTTTGTTTTATTTTTTCTCGGTATACACATTTTGTTTTTTGAAAAAGGTATTATATCTTATTTTATTTCATCTCATTGCGAATATACTATAAAAAAGCAAATTTTGTTTAGAAGAAAATATGAAATTTTATATTTTTCCCCCAAATGGGGATTCAGTTCTTCCCGTTTTTCTTCTTATTCTGCTGAGCTAAGGCAGTGTCAAATCGAGCTGTCACAACTGATACCACCTTGTATTATTGCATCATGAAATAATACCAAACTACTGCACATTAAAACTAGTATATCACGAGAAAGAAAAATCGAATCGCAACAAACGAAAATGAAATTTAAAGGGGAAGAGTAATACTAAATTATGCCCTAATTAGAAATGAAATAATATAGCCTCAAATATCGTGAAACCCGTGTTTTTGGCACTTTGAGGTTAGGATATCTTTTGACGTGCTGGAGAAATTATGCATCCAGATTTGGATTCAGCACCAAAAAATCTACAAGAACCGATAAATATTTCAAATTATTTCATGTTATATCTATATACATTTGAGAAATCTGAGTTCAGAAAAAAGCACTAAAAAGGCACTATGCACTAAACCATTTCTTTTGGCATTTTAATTTTCACAAAGCACTAAATCTAGTGCTTAAAGCACCAAGTTGGCAACTATGCGCTTGCGCCTAATCATGAAAGCTTCATGACTCGAAGTGCCCAACATTGTTAGGCGCTTGCCGTTTTGAAATCGCCATTTGTTTATTTTTATACCCGAGCGCACTTGTGCACAAGGGTATATTAATTTTGTTCACATAACGGTTGTTTGTAACAGCCAAAACGAATCGAGATAGATATAGACAATGTATACATAAATTCTCAGAATGAATAGAGAAGTCGATTCGAGAAGTCCGTCCGTCGGTGTACACGATAACTCGATATAGATATCTCAACGAGATGTGGTATGTAGGTTTCCATTTATCTAAGGTAGGTTGGTATTGAAAATGGGCGAAATTGGACTGTAACGGTAATTTCCAGAAATACGAAAACTGCGATATTTTAGTAACTACCCACGACTATTCACTCAAACTTGATATTTACAATAATTTTCAGACGAAAAATAAGAATATTTTAATTTTTGGAAAGTGGGCGTGGCTACTGTGGTTATATGTGTATATCTGGGTTACCGCTGCACCAATTTCTTCCAAATTGGCACAGTTGTTGGCCTTGGTACAGCATACCAAATGGCGAAAATTTTTAAAACGGACAATAACCACGCCCACATCCCATATAACGGTAATTTAGAGAAATACAAAATCTTTGCTTAAAATTCGGTGCGCAGGTAGCTTTTTAGCATGTATTAGCATATGTGGTAATTTTTTTCCGAGAAGTGGACCAGGGACCGATCTATTCCAAAAAATCGTATTTATGGTCCGATTTGCTTAAAATTCGGTACGTAAGTAGTTTTATAGCATATATAAGGATATATGGTAAATTTTTTCCGAGAAGTGGACGGTCCGATTTGCTTAAAATTCAGTACGTAGGTAGCTTTTTAGCATATATGATCCATTTTGTCCGAGAAGTGGACCAGGGATCGATCTATTCGAAAAAATCGTATTTACGGTCCGATTTGCTTAAAATTCGGTACGTAGGTAGCTTTTTAGCATATATTAGCATATATGATCCATTTTGTCCGAGTAATGGAGTGGACCTGGGACCGATCTGTTCGAAAAAATCGTATTTATCGTCCGATTTTCTTAAAATTCGGTACGTAGGTAGCTTTTTGCCTGGATAAGCTTATAGATTCCGGTTTTCCAATTTTCATGCAATTTCGAATATAAATAGCTTTAAG
>NW_016158432.1:41998-46168 GCF_001687245.7 Rhagoletis zephyria
TATAAAATAGTACCCTGAAATGCCAGCTTAATAGGGTCGAGCCCCGCCCTAAATTTCATTCTGGCTACGCCGA
Source organism: Rhagoletis zephyria (assembly GCF_001687245.7). Lineage (NCBI taxonomy): Eukaryota > Metazoa > Arthropoda > Insecta > Diptera > Tephritidae > Rhagoletis > Rhagoletis zephyria. The sequence goes on from NW_016158432.1 coordinate 42,072, forward strand.
TGTGTATATTGCATTTCTGTAGAACAATTATTCGCACCCATTTTGAAATTGCCACCTACTATACTGTAAAGCTTCTAGGACATTCACTATAGAACCGGGTCATTGTTGCCGCCAGGGAGTGAAGAGGAAAAAATTTATTTCGCTTTGCGAATAACCGTGCTATGAAATGCCGCACAACTGGAGAATTTCAAGAACGGATATAACACTTTCCTTAGGTTATTTAAAGGGGCAAATGACCACCAAACCTTTATCTTAGCAGACAAATGTGCCAATGAAAATCGTAAACGTGAATTGTTGGTGAAAATATTGGACCAAAAAGTTTCAATAAAATATATAAAAATTTTTGGCGGGACGAAGTTCGCCGGGTCTGCTAGTTATTTTATATAGTAGGAATACCTTTAACAAATGGAGAAATTTGTGAATCAATGTTAATTAAACCAATGCGAAAGAATAAATATATTAATAAAATTGCCTACGAGGATATTGTAACTTGTAATGGCAATAAAATATTTGCAATCAAATTAAAATATAAAGAAAATAATAGCATTCGAATTTGTAATAATAAGAATGTTATAGATATTAGTAATACTACCTGTGTCCCACAGCTGCTTAGAAGAAAACCAGCGAAATGCACACATATGTACAATCGAAATAGACAATCAGAAGATCAATCTTTCAGGATCATATGCCGTTCAATACCACAATTCCACGGTTTTGATCGACAAGCAAAAATACTCTTTTAATGAAATATTAACAAATTTTGCAATTTTGCAATCAAATGTTCCTTCAAATAAAGTAATCTGGGTCATCTGTCCCTTGCGAGAGGATTTTCTCAGAAACAGGTACAACTACACTGGCGATCAAAACCGAGTGCATGTATGACATTTTATTACTTACAGTAACATAGCTTATTTAATAATAAGCGGATGGCTTTGACATTTTCAGCGATTGGGCCTTATTATCTAGGGAATAAAGCCTAGTATACGGAAAAACAATACTTAAAAAAGAAACAAGCGATGCACAGCNCCGAGTGCATGTATGACATTTTATTACTTACAGTAACATAGCTTATTTAATAATAAGCGGATGGCTTTGACATTTTCAGCGATTGGGCCTTATTATCTAGGGAATAAAGCCTAGTATACGGAAAAACAATACTTAAAAAAGAAACAAGCGAGGCAACTCTATTGACTCAGTTTTGAACTTTTAGTTTGGGAGTGTTTTACTTGGTGGTATTTGGTACCTTGAGTTAATATTAAGGGAATAATGAACAAGGAAGTCTACCTCCATATTCTCCAAACATATTTGCCGGATTTTGTAGAAAAAAGCGCATACCTTGAGAAGAAGGACGGAGATCCGAAGGATTCTGAAAATATTCAATTAGCATAGCACAAGTGAGGGTTGTTTGCCATGGAAGAGCTTTGGAGGCGAGTAAAATTATAATGGTGTAATATTCTAAGCAAATCATAGAAAACTCAGTAGAAAGACGTATGAAAATCGCTATTAAAAGCAAGGGAGTATCCACAATCCCCTTCATATCAGCCTCCTAAAATCTCAAAACAGAAAAGTTCAAAACTGAGTCAATAAAGTTGCTNGATCAAAACCGAGTGCATGTATGACATTTTATTACTTACAGTAACATAGCTTATTTAATAATAAGCGGATGGCTTTGACATTTTCAGCGATTGGGCCTTATTATCTAGGGAATAAAGCCTAGTATACGGAAAAACAATACTTAAAAAAGAAACAAGCGAGGCAACTCTATTGACTCAGTTTTGAACTTTTAGTTTGGGAGTGTTTTACTTGGTGGTATTTGGTACCTTGAGTTAATATTAAGGGAATAATGAACAAGGAAGTCTACCTCCATATTCTCCAAACATATTTGCCGGATTTTGTAGAAAAAAGCGCATACCTTGAGAAGAAGGACGGAGATCCGAAGGATTCTGAAAATATTCAATTAGCATAGCACAAGTGAGCTCCGAATACCATGGAAGAGCTTTGGAGGCGAGTAAAATTATAATGGTGTAATATTCTAAGCAAATCATAGAAAACTCAGTAGAAAGACGTATGAAAATCGCTATTAAAAGCAAGGGAGTATCCACAATCCCCTTCATATCAGCCTCCTAAAATCTCAAAACAGAAAAGTTCAAAACTGAGTCAATAAAGTTGCTTTGCGTTTTTGCTGTGAATCGCTTGTTTCTTTCTTAAGTTTAGTTTTTCTGTATACTAGGCTTTATTCCTTAGATAATAAGGACAAATTGCTGAAAATTTCAAAGCAATCCGCTTCTTATTAAAAAAGTTATGTTACTGTAAGTAATAAAATGTCGTACTTGCACTCGGTTTTGATCGCCAGTGTAGGTCCAAATGTCGAAACCGCCTCTCAGGAAAAGTTGATGTTTTTGGGAAATATAACAAATAAAATTATAGTTTAAAAAACTAAAACCTCTCTATTATAATTGCCATTCGTACTGTCATCAGGTATGTAACTTGAGTATAGCAATCGCTGCATCTTTTAGGCGCATCAATATTACATAGTTACATCCCGAGCTAATAAGAGGAAGGTAAAAAGGAGTTCTTTTCTTAAACTTATTTTATATGAAAATGCTATATCTATTAATATTGTAAAAAAGTATTCTATTGTTTTTGAAATCAAATACCAAACAAAAATAATTGTCGTCTTAAATTTGTGTATGAAAAAAATATTAAAAAATAATTAATCTTGTAAAAATGCGTATTTTTTGTGAAAAAATACAATAACTTTGAAAAATATGAAAAATCTTAGTTCTTACAACGAGTACCGCAGACAATGAAACGATGAGCTGTATGAGCTTTATAAGATGCGATGAATACCGGTATTAATATGCGTAAATTTAAGCCACAAATATTTGGAGTAAATTTTGGAAATTTTATGTTTAAATTGTGTAATTGTGAACACTAACAGGCCTATTCTGTGCGTTACCGAAAATTTTGTAACCGGAATATTTTATTACCAAAAAATGTTACCAGCTCTTGTCACCGCGATTCTAGCTACGTTGGTAATGCAGTTAAAACATTCAGCAATTCAGCTATGAAGAATTGTGCAAATTCTGGCATTGCATACTTCACGGGGCAATACTTTGTTACCAGCTTATGAGACGTTAACAAAATTTACCGGTTACAAGAGTACACAGAATGCGAAAAGGGTTTAAAAATTGACAGGAACTTTATTTACCAGTTACAAACTTTTTATTACCAGCGCAGAATAGACCCGTAAGGGCCAAATTCACGGTGTGTAGCTAACCACTGATAAGAGTTTCGCTATTGCTTTTCATATTCACAACGCTCAGTTAACAAAAGTTTAAACCAGCATTCTTCCATAGTTAAGCTCTTGTGAAATATTTTTTTTTTTGTGGAACGAATTTCTAATTTTAATAGATAAGTATTGATTTTTATAATTTGTGTATTTTCAGGCGATATGAATTTCCATAGTTAACTATGTGACTCTGAATATGAATTCAAACACAAACTCTTGTTGGTGGTTAAGTTAACAATCGTTTAACTAAAGCACTGTGAATCCGGCCTAGGTTCACATATAAGTAGATTTTCTTCATTTTCGAGCTTAACACCCTAATCTGTAATTAGAACAAGAGATTAACCATATAAAATTCGTCCCTTGTTAATCTGTAATTATAAAATATTTTCAGATTTAACCGGTGTCCATCCTAGTTTTATCGATTGTTTTTGCAAAAAAGAGGAGAAATTCCAAATGTAAAAGTAAAGAAAATGGACGCTGGCAAGGAAAATAGGCTTGTTAAGGTATTTTTTAATAAAATGTTAAGTTAAAATATATTTATATTGCTTAATATAGCAGAAAACCGTGATCACGGTGGCACAGAGAAGAAACAAAACTTTTCCTTGAGATGTGAGAATAACAAGCACAACAAATCTGACGGCTAATAATAAGAGACTAGAGTGCCAGGTACTGTCGAAATTCGACAGTTTTTTTAGTTTTAGAAGCCTTGGAGAGGTTTTCTAACTTAACACGTAGCAAAACGTATACGGTACAAATTAACTAACCGGAAAGTCTTCTGCTAAAACGTAACTAAATTTTTTTTTTT
>NW_016158432.1:52105-75343 GCF_001687245.7 Rhagoletis zephyria
TATCTGAGAAGGTCTTTGGAGGACTTCGGCAGGACTTGGAATTGACCCGAAGTTTTTTTTATATTATTTATTTTTAATATTTTTTTTTTTGCAGACGGACCTAGGCATTTTCTCCATATAAAAGAAATTGTCACGCTTACTTTATATGGAAGAAAATGCACCACACTGTCAGCAAAAAAAAATAAAAAAATATAAAAAATCAGCGCGATTTTATGGCGTTTTTAAATTTGCACTTTGACCAACTAGAATTAAATGGGCTATAAAACTGCATACCTAGAATTCTTCCAAAAATTCTAAATAATAAGTTTAAAATTTAAGGGTGTAATTGTTAAAGTTTGTTGATTTTTTATAATTTTTTTACGAAGTCGAAACGTGGATTTATGGAATGTGTTATATACTATACTATACTATATGCTATAGACTTTAATACAAAAAATTAGAAACATTAAATAAACATAAGAAAAATAGCTGGTCAAAATGTCACTTAACTCAATCAGCTGACCACAAGTGTATACTACGTAAATTCCTTCAACCTTCACATCTACACTTTNACTTTAATACAAAAAATTAGAAACATTAAATAAACATAAGAAAAATAGCTAAGAAAAATAGCTGGTCAAAATGTCACTTAACTCAATCAGCTGACCACAAGTGTATACTACGTAAATTCCTTCAACCTTCACATCTACACTTCCATGCCTTCATATTCGATTTTCGAGGAACAACAATGTGAAAATACGTAGCATTTATAAATAATTCTGCGAAGTTCAAATGACGTAAACGCAACACAATTAACTCAAGCGCTAAGAATAACAGCAACCAGAAGCTCAATCCATTCATATGCCCCACCGAGTGCACTCGGGCGTGACAACGACGAACGACACTGCCACCAAGTAACTTCGAATGTCTAAAACCATTCATGTTCACAGAGCCTTCCTTTTGGCCCCTTCGCACCCTAGTGTGTGGTTGGCTCCTCCTTGTTGAACATATTTCCAGAAGCCAACAGGTGCCAATGTGTTGTGATCAATCATGAAAATCGATTTTTAATTAAGGAATCTTGTTAGCATATGATTTTATCAAGCGTTCGCATCAGTCTGCGAGAAGGCAATTTGGCGATGACTATGCCAATGCCGATGACTACGACTTCAACGACTTTTGTTGACAATTCCAATAGTGTGCCTGTGTGTTATAAACGGCCTTTGTTTAAAACGCGCGATAATAAAGTTTCCCTGTGGTTACGCTTACCCTTTCTAAAACGACTGGATACCACAGTGAATAAAGACAGGTCTACTCTTGCCAGCAGTGATTAAGCTTGTCCTAATTAACTGTTAAAAGGGAATTCCAAAGCGTATCGAACTTGCTCGATAAAAAACTTATTAGAAAACGCAGGATTTAGAGGTTTACGTGTTAAACGTGCGTATTTAGTTTATAAACTCAAGTTTTCATTTGCTTAATTTAGTTTCTTCTAGCTAAGTACATATGCATGTACATATGCAGTTACAGTTGCTAGGTTATAAATAACTTCGACTCCTGTNACTCAAGTTTTCATTTGCTTAATTTAGTTTCTTCTAGCTAAGTACATATGTATGTACATATGCAGTTACAGTTGCTAGGTTATAAATAACTTCGACTCCTGCTTCACCGTTCACGCACCTTGCGTATCGCAAGGACCCAATATACTTGAAGCGGTTTAAAATATGTATAGAGCGGTTTAAAAACTGCAAAATGAAAGGAAGCTTTCGCTTCGACTTATTCTATCGAGAGGCTTACTGAAGCAAGGATGCCAACTCTGTCAAGATGCTATAGATATATGCATCGAGAGGGGGAATGGGTAAATCTCCCCGGGGCCAGGCTTTTTAAGGGGCCTGAAATATCAGGACCATAACTGTATTTTTTTTCAATTGAATTTTGAAGGAAAACAATGCGGGTGCTTTCAATAACCATTCTTCAAAACGTTTGCGTTGTTTTGCGAATATTTTGCGCAATACCTGAGTGCAGTATTAACTTGCAGTAAATTAATGTTCTCAGTTTTTGAAATATCGGAGTTTCGGTTTTCTGCAATTTACCGTTATATGAGAAGCGGGTGTAATTTTAGTCCGATTTCATTAATTTTCAACAAATTGCTTTTCCGTAGTAAGGTTATTAAGTGCACCGATTTTGGTAGATTTTGATTAACCGGTTACCGAGGTACACATTTGTCGTCATAAGTAGGTGGCGACACGCCCGTTATCCAAAAATAATAAAATAATAAATAATAATAATAAACGAATTTTTTGCTAAGTGATTATTCGATTTGGATTAGGTTCAGTAGTAACTGATTTATCGTTGTTTTCGTGTTTCTGTAAATTACCGTTATATGGGAGGTGGGCGTTGTTATTGCCCGATTTGGTAAGGATTGGTAAAGCGGCTACTGATATTACATTATAATATTATTTTGCACCATAATTTTACTTCAAAAAATTTAATTAACAAAATTTATCTAGATGCTTCACATTCAGAAAAAAGATTATTTAGTGAATATTGGTATAAGGTGTTAATATAAACAAAATCCGCCCACAAATGCGCCCACTTCTCTAATAACGATATTTTTTAAAAACTCGAAGTGTTATATTTGAATAACTCTAGCAAAGAAACAAAAGGTGATAGAACCTTCCACTTAGACTTAAATTAAAGCTAGAACTTTCTACGACTGTCCCTGAAAATACCATTCATTCTTTCGTTGCTAGAGCTACTCAAATATATCAAAGAGCGCGATTTTTTGAAAATCTCAAATCTAGATCTGATGGAAACTTTTTACTTACGGATTCGTAATCAGCACAAAGAAATCTATTGAAAGCAACTTTAACTTTTGCCGCACCTAAATCAGGGTTGCCCTGTATAAGCTTTCCACACAACAGCACTGTGAGCACAATGCAGGGATGCAGAAAAAATATCGATTCATCGGAAGAATCGATGTTTGCTATTCGATGCATCGAGTAAAACCGATGTTTTGGACGTTTCGATATATATCGATATGTCGATGTATTTTTTCCACTTTTGTGTGCAATGTACACTGTACATATTAAATTATTTTGTATGCTCCCAAACTAGTAGTAACTAATCTAAATGTGGAAATCTCACTATTTATGCACTATCAGAATATACTAAACATTTTATTAATATTATGCAAAAGGTATAAGTTATTTGCTTTTATAAATTGCTAATTTATTAGTAGAACCGTTTAGTGCCAAACAGCCATCTACAAAATGATATTAATGATATGATATTGACACTATAAAACCCTTTGGAAATCTGGAGAGATTTTAAACAGTAATTTCCAAAATTGTTTCACATAGCTTATAAACAGGGAACGGATTTTTAGGACCTAAAAACCTATAAAAAAGGCAAAATAAAATAACGAAATAGGCTGGAAAAGGCAAAATAAAACAGTGAAAAAGGCAGGAAAAGGCACTAGATACTAGGTGTTGCAAAAAAGGCAAAAAAAGGGCAAACNTGGAAAAGGCAAAATAAAATAGTGAAAAAGGCAGGAAAAGGCACTAGGTACTAGGTGTTGCAAAAAAGGCAAAAAAAGGGCAAAACAAAATAGCGAAAAAGGCAGGAAAAGGCACTAAAAAAAGACAGAAAATACGAAGAACAATCAAAAAAATACATTTATATTACNCGACGTAAGTTGATACAAGCGGCGCCCAATTTAAACATGGAACGTTTGAAACGTCCATATTATCAGGAATAAGGGCGTTTTCCTCGCCCTTTACAATTTTATCCACACCCCTTATTGTCTCCAAGCCTTCGTTAGCTGAGAAAACGGCTTTGAATTTTTCCAACACCAATTTGGCAAGAGGTCTCTGCGCTTCTATAAGCCGCATGGGCAATGTGTATATTTTTTAATCTTAAAAAAAAAATTGTAAATGCTGTAATCACTTTTTTAAAGGTAGAAAAGGCAAAAAAAGGCAAATATCTTAAAGAAGGCAAAAAAAGGCAAATATCTTAAAAAAGGCAAAAAAAGGCAACATCAAATGTGTATATATGGAATCAGAGAAAGCTAAATCGTGGACATTCTTAATCGAATATACTCTATCTCTTCAGCAGAAAAAAATGCAATTTCCATAAAATCCGTTCCCTGCTTATAAACATAGTGAAACAATGTAAAGTGATGTACGCTTATTTCAAAGCGGAATTTGCGTTTGTCGTTTTCGCTTTTTTAAGTTCTGGCATTGACCTTTGGTTTTGTTGCACATCTCAGACCGGTTTCGGCTTAGGTCCTTATCCTGAGGGACTGAAAACATCCGTACTGCAACATTATGTGTGCTTTTGCACATTCGGCAAAAATTTCCTGACATGTTTTTTTTTTATTTTTCTCTCAAATCAAAAAACTTCATAAGTTCTCACTCAAAAGGGTGTCAAATGTAAGAAAAAGTAATAATAATAAATCACCAAATAAGTGTATCGAAATAGAATCTTATTTATCTTTATATTATTTTACTACGCTTACTTCAGTACCTTCTGAAAACCTTTTTTCGAAAGCTTTTCAAAAGAACAAAAAAATGGATTTTGTATCTAATATTTATATCAATAAATATATTTCACTGTGAGTTAATACTTAAACATTAGAGCGCTGCATGAATTCATTCAAAACGGCTTGTGAATTATTCATATACAAAACGACTGAATGATTTTGGCTTAAAATTTTTTTGAATTTGAGTGAATCCTGTTCTGTTCATTTTCTTGTTGCATATTTTTAATTGAAAGAAACTGCTGATATTTTCATTCGATGCATCGAAAATATCGATGTTTTTACACGATATATCGATATGAATCGATGCTATATTTAGATGCTTCCAATGGAAAAAAACATCGATGTATTTTTTTGACTTACATCCCTATGCTATGCAATCGTGTATTACAACAAAAGGTGGACGAATCTGGTAACTTTCTTTTTGAATTCTAGAAGTACGTTGTCTTTGTCAAAGTGCAGAATAGTCCGATCTCCTGCGATCATACCTTTTTCAACAATAAAATAAAAAAATATTCTTATATCTGCCTCACAATTAATTATTTATTTACCTGTATGAAAAATTTCAATTACGTGGTTCACAAGATGTCGTAAGTACCGTATTGAATTACGTCGTAAAGTTTTTAACTGCTAAATAAATGTTTAGAGAACTCAAAACCAGGGACATGAACCGGATGAAAAATTTTGTCGGTTCGGTTCAGCGGTTCGAACCGTTTTTGAACTTTTGGATTGGTTCGTCAAAGCGGTTTTTTTTGGTCTTTGAATCGGGGTTTCGGTTCGGTTCAACGGTTCGAAAAACAAACAACTAATAAGGTCTAAGTTCGGGCGGAGCCGAACATTAAATACCCGGCGCAAGTATTAAATATATGATTTTCACCTCTCCGAAAGCTACCGTAACATGGTAAGCCGGGGTGTATCAATTTGGAGTAACTTAGCGTCCTTAAATTTGGAAATATTGGAAGTTTCAAGCATTTCTGAAATTTAGCGTTATATGAAAAGCGGCCTCAATTTTAGTCTGATTTCAATAATTTTCGACGCTTTGCTTTTATTTGGCAAGCACAATAGCCATACCGAGTTTGGTACAAATTGGTAGAACGGTTACCGAGATACATATATGTGTTCACAAGTGGGCGGTGCCACGCCCATTTTCCAAAATGTTATCATAAACGTATTTCTTGGCAAAGAATTGTTGCAAGCATCAATTTTGAATAAATTAGCTTTAAAATTTACTGATTTATTCAAGATTTCGTATTTCTCCAAAGTAGGCGTGGTTATTGTCCGATTTTACCCATTTTCAATACCATCCGTCCCACGCCCGAAAGAAGGGCACGTACAAAGTTTCGTTAAGATATCTCAATTTTTACCCGAGTTATCGTGTGCACAGACGGACCGGCGGACGGACAGACGGACGGACAGACAGTCACCGCTTAATCGATTTCTTCTGTATACATTTGTCTATATATATCTCGTTTCGTTTTACCTGTTACAAACAACCGTTATGTGAACAAAGTTATAATACCCTTGTGCACAAGTGCGCACGGGTATAAAAAATAACTCGCAAGTTTAAGTGTCAAGTGCAACAACGCGCAAGGTTAAGGATCAAGTGTCTGTCAAATGAGATGGGTTGCACGGTCAAAAATTTGGGTTTAATTTTTAAACCGCGCTGGGACTACTGCCTTTTTTAAACTCTTATAGTTTGCTTTTTAAACCAGTCAATAATTTTACGCAATTTTTAATATATTCTGGTTTACATTTTAGCCCAAAAAGTTCGTGGTTTAAAAGTCAAACCAAAATGTTTTAATTCTAGTTTCTAGGTTTCATATATAGAAAATTTGGTTTAAAATCTAAACCGATATAGAATATGTTTGCACAGCGAAATGTGGTGTTGATTCAAACTCAACGCNAGCGAAATGTGGTGTTGATTCAAACTCAACGTATGAAAGCACATTTACATGCGTGGCTGTAGCTGAGTGTGCAAAGATGCTTGATACAATTGGTTGCTACCAAGGCTGTCCGTGTTCAATCCCAACCAGACGGAGCATGAAATTTAAGATTGTTTTTTTTTTATTCTTAATTATGAAAATGTTTGGGTTTAAAATTTAAACCGAATTGTTTAAATTCTAAACCCAACATATGTGCTCTCTTTTTTTTAAACTTGGAAAGTTTGTATTTGAAACTGAATTTAGTTTGGTCATATATGTAGTCCAAAAAGTTTAAAATTAAAACCAAAATTTTTAACCGTGTGCCTNAGGCTGTCCGTGTTCAATCCCAACCAGACGGAGCATGAAATTTAAGATTGTTTTTTTTTTATTCTTAATTATGAAAATGTTTGGGTTTAAAATTTAAACCGAATTGTTTAAATTCTAAACCCAACATATGTGCTCTCTTTTTTTTAAACTTGGAAAGTTTGTATTTGAAACTGAATTTAGTTTGGTCATATATGTAGTCCAAAAAGTTTAAAATTAAAACCGAAATTTTTAACCGTGTGCCTTTACATTTGATATTGTCACATGGTAAACAAACATGGTAGGTATTACCATGTTTAACAAAAAGAAAAAAAAATTGGGTACATTTATCTATTAAAAATTGGTTGAAACGGACCTTCAAACCTTTATGGAAAGTGGTTCGGTTTTCGGTTCAGATCAAACATTTGTGGAAAATTTCGGTTCGGTTAATGGTTCAAAACCGGTTCGGTTCAAAACCGGTTCACGTCCCTGCTCAAAACCACAATCAACTATTTCATAACGGTGTAAAATTTCACCATGCGACTTTTATGTTGGCTTGCGAATCCCTTAAGTATAGTTTTAGTCGATTAAAATTTACGAGATACAACAATACGACAGTACACAACACCTTGTGAACTCCCTAATTGATTTAGATTATTTAAGATAACGTTAGAAACGCTATTTATCTCGCAAAAAATAATTTAGTAGAGTATTTGATCTCGAAATGCTCAAATATTTTTTATTTATTCTCACAAAAATTCCAAAGTGTTAAAATCTATTTGCATGTGAAACCTTTTTCCATATAAAACCAAGGCGCATCAATTACAGGTGATAGCGATAGAAGCTATGCTTCTTCTTATGAGCACGCTTGTGTCAAATTATCGTCTGTTTTGCTATATTTACATATCCGCGTACACATCCACATATACGTATATATATACCCTGCAAACAAATGCTCCCGAAATCTTTAAGAATGTCGGAAATTTGTTACGATTCTTTTAGAAATCTGTAAAATCTGTAAATGAGGCGGTTGATAAGAACTAGTAAAGAAATTTCTGTACGATTTCTTAAAGAAAATTCTTAAAAAAATTGTGAAACCTTTCAGAATTCTATGACATCCTGGTATGCAGGGTATACATATACACACGAATATGAATAGATAAAAAAGATGGTGATGACACAAGGAGTTCATACCAACGGTAAATGTTGTTTTTGTACGATTGCTACAACCTGTAGTTGTTGAATCATGATATAAAACAAGCGATTTAATATCAGTTTTTGGAATGTTCGCCTAACTCAGCAGCACAACCGCTCATTACTGGGCTTTGCAAATGATGGATCCATGCTTCGAGAAGCAAACATAGTTACTAAGAAAGTAAGTTGCAACAATTTTAATTTTTTTCCAATTTAAATTTTGAATTTTTTTTCGTATTTCACATGGCATGCTTTGATTTAGAAGAAAAAAATCAGAACAGTTTTTGACACTTTCGATACCAGAAGCAACAACAAAATACACGCAAATGTTGTTTTTGCACTAATGCTACTACCTGTTTGATATGCCTTGATTTAGTGCTTTAACCACTATTTTAAAATCAAATTTCCGAAGCACAATTTTACAGCCGATGAGAAAAGCAACACTCAACTTGAGGGAGAATAGCAAGTTCAAACTGCTCTAGTGAAGAAGATACAAAAACTACCCAAATTAACAGTCCCACAACTTGAATTTTTTTAATATATAAATAGTAGTATAAAAATTTTGCTGAATGCAAATTGCTGCCAGATTTTTAATGATAAAATTAAAATATGTTTAAGTTATGCATTTATATAAATTTAAAAAACATTAACAAAACATTTTAAATAGTCTTTTTAAAAAAATATGCTTGATAGTTAAAATATGCGCCATACCTACGGTGACCATCCGTTCTTTATTTTTATAATGTTTTTCAATATGTTTTTTTTTTGTTCTTTATTTCTTAAACTGTCCTTTAAATCGACTCTGAATTTTCCAAAGGTCATTAAAAAAAAAAATTTGAAAAAATAAAAATTTCCCTTTTAAAATATTATGAAAACCTTCGCCAGTTTATTTCACACCCTACTTAAGGGTTTTTTATTTAGTCGTTAACCTTTGTACAATCTATAAATCAGGAATCCTTTCTAATACTGATAGGGGAAATTTATATAATTGAAAAAATAACTAACTAATATTTAGACAATGTCCTAGGAAAATTAATATACTTTGAGTAAAATTCATTGTTCTCAAAAATACAGGGAAAGTTGTGCCCAGGATCGTGTTGCATGCTGAGTTTCCAGTGCCACTGAAAAAGAACAATAAACCCTCGCTTGCTTCATCGTGTAATATGAATTATAATAAACGCATTTTGGCAGCAGAGGATGGCGAAGTTCTTGATAAGGATTTGGTTAAATTTTTCGGAATCGGTTAACATCCAGTTACAGCGCCTTCCAAGAAAGCGAACTTGTACAATTAATTAATATAATTGACTTAGAAATATTTGATTTAAATTACGATATGGGTATAAGTACCTTACCAAGTTGTATGTATGTACGTATTCCCAAATCATTTTGAAAATATGTCCTTCATTTTACGTTGGGTAATATTGTCGCCGTAGCTATACTTTTAAATATGCATTTATATTATATTCTTTTTAGGTAAATGCATATTTTTATGTTCTCTGTTTATAAAATTTTTATGATTTAGCACAAACATTTGGATTTAATTTATTAGAAATAAAATTCACGGATCAAAAGTGCCAATAACGAAAATTTTCTTGAAACCGCAAATTGCCATTGAAAGTCAGCAAAAGCGAAAGGTCCCCATGCGACGTCAATAAAAGTGGCGACAAGCCATTCTAGAAAGTCGGTTGATATGAGCTGAAAATTTGTTTGATATATAGAACTTGCGCTTGCGAAATTCAACACCCAATAACTACGTACCGATGACTTAGTGGAAGATCGGCCTATATATCGCGGCAGCCAGTTCGAAAACACTCTATCTCAGAAATCTTTTCAACGACGTCCTATTTCAGAATTTGATTGAAGAACGCCCTATTTTAGAACTTAATTAAAATGCCCCGACTAAAATATTAAAAAAAGGACCGGTCAAAACTGGTTTGGAAAAACTGAGCCAATCACCCTAGAAAATATGTACTTGGTGCGAAAAACCAAGGGCTTTGCAAATTCTTGATGAGTTGAGACGAGCAGGAATCTGCAGGAATTTATTTAATTGAGCTAGCGAAATCAGGTAAGGGCTGGGTAAACCTGGGTCATGTTATTTGCTCAATAACTCAAGATTCTGATAATTCGAAATTACTCACTCGAGAACTAAAATTTCGTTATTATTTGAAAAAATTCAGTAAATAAAATGCAGAATTATCAATTAACCGCACAGAACACAGGAGTATTTGTGTAATACATCCAGCGAAGAGTCAGATATATCAACTTTGATAAAATTGTCTTTAAATGTATTATTTCTCAAGCTATAGCAGAGTTCGTTAAAAATCCCCAGTAAAAAAATACCAGTTGCAAAATTTCGGCGAAGTGTCATCTATTCTCTCACAAGAGAAAAGTATCCAGAACAGTACAGAGCGAACAGCTGACGGAATTTGAAAACTAATCATAAGATGTTACCCCGACATAGTTTATTGACTAACACGTAATTGGGGAAAAAATTTTGACAGCCGTTTGCCTGCGAGTGGCCAGCTCACTACGTGGTGATATTTATATCCACGTATCATCTGGGTAGCGACCAAACACCCGTTTGGGAGCGAGCTAAAATGATAAAGCGTAAAACCTCACGTGCACTGGATTTGGATTCCGCCCCTCGATGAAAAAGAAACCCATGCCTCGGATGAGACCTCCTTATTTTGATGACCTTGAAGGGGAAGGGGCCTCTTCCTGGCTGGTTGTTATCCTCGGGAAGACATCACCGCCATCCAAGAGATGTGATTACGAGGCAAGCCAAGGTAAGCGTAGAGCCATGCGACGTCTACTACAGCTGCCACGTAAAGGAGCGCCAATTCGGTGTTGGATTTGTGGTGGAAGAGAGACTCCGTCGCCGAGTACTGGAGTTCACGCCAAGAGCATTCAACATCTCGCTTTTCTGCGCCCATGAAAGAGAAGGATGGGGCGTCCAAGGATCTCTTCTATAAGCAGTTGGAGCGTACATATGATCGCTGCCCCCGTCAATATATAAAAATCGTGCTTGGCGATTTCAATGCCAAGGTGGTCAAGGAAGGGATATTTTGCGCCTGTTTCGGAAAATTCAGCCTCCACGACAAAACGTCCGATAACGGACAGAGGCTGATCGACTTCGCCGGGTCCCGAAACATGATACTAGGTTCCTGCGTAAAAAGATCGATCATGCTGTCTTCAGATCGAAAAACGAGAAACCAAATCGATCATGTTATTATAGGTGGAAGGAACGGTCCCAGTATTTTAAACGTACGTACACTCTGAGGTCCAAATATCGACTTGGCAGCCATGCAGCCATGATACGCACCCGTCCCTGTGCAACACAAATTGTGCGTCCAACAATGCAAGTAAATCTCAACGTCGAAGATGTTGTCAGATTTCAGCGAGGCCGTAAGAACAACTGGTACGATGAGGAGCGTCAAGAAGCTGCAGAGAAAAAGACGCCGCCTATAAGGACACGTTGCGATCGGACGCAACGCAATCTATGTGGGACCGGTACAGGGATTGGAAGAGTGAAGCGAGGTACGTATTAGCCGTAACAAGTAGAGATTGGTCGAAATACCTGAGTGCGAATTGCTTGAAATTCTGGCCGACAGGAAAAGCGACCACAAATTTTACCAGACCAAGACCAAGGTGAACTCCTGTAAGAACCACCATGGCGAGCTAGTGACCGATGTGCAGAACATACTTAAATTATGGATGCGACTCTATTGAATGCCAGCAACACTAAAAGTAGTGGAGAACACGAACCCGAACCCCCATTCGATAATGGTGGCGTCGATGTCCCAACGCCTCACTATGATGAGGTACGAATAGCAATTACGCGGCTGAAAAACAACAAACCTGCTGGAGCTGACTGCCTGCCAGCTGAGCTATTCAAGAACGGCGGCGAGGAGTAGATCAGGTATTACAATACGCCAAATCTTGGAAAAGACCCGCGGGAATAGGATCGAAACATACCATATATTTGTCGATTTCAAAGCCGCGAAACTGATACGGCTGTGTTGGCGTTGAGCAATACCACTAGATCCATAAGAATTGGGAAAGACCTCTCCGAGCCGTTTGCTACCAGCGGGGTTTCAGACAGGGCGACTGCCTTTCATGTGACTGCTTTAATCTGATGTTGGAGAAGATAATAAGAGCTTAGGCTACTCTGGCCGTCAAGGTCTGATATGTATGTAAATACAATATACAATATACATATACGAATATAACTAAAAAAAAAGTAAATAAGAAAGAAATATTTAAGAAGTTTTAACTTTAAGAAGAAACAATTAAATAAACAGAACAAATCGGAACTATACACCAATAAAGGCGCGCTAGTATTCTGACCGAAAAAGGTGTTTAAAAAAATGTTTACGAAAAAAGGCGCTTAAGTAAAACTATAGCGAAGAAAGACGCGTAATCTAGTTGACGGCGAAGAAAGACTCGTAAGCATGGATTTATACCTGGCCAAGGACTGCCACTTCAGCATCATTCCCCCACCAGAGAGGGTGAGCGCGATCGGAGCGGGCGATTCAATTATTATTATTCAGGAACAAAAATCAATTACGTTTTCAGTTCAACCATGAAAATTTATTAATTTGTTCCATGCATATAATTTTACTTACATAGTTATGTATTAGAGTGGTCCGAAAACCGTGTAATAGGAATTTTAATCCCGCCACCCCCTAGGATTGTTCTGCAGGGAAAAAAATATACTCCTATTTTTTATGTTGAAATCGGAAAACTCTGGTTCTCTTCAGGAGTCTTCCAATATTAATAGCCAATTGGGTTGGGTAGTTATTGACCTAAATGAACTAGCTCGGTTTTCTCGTTGAACTATGTGGTTATATTTTTGATTCAGTTGACAACAATAAAATACATAACAATTTTTAACCTGATAAGCTGATAACCAGGCAAGTGTGAACAACTACAATAATTCTAAGAAGATTACCATTACTGCAAATGTATGCCGTCGATTCAAAAATACTGCATAATTTTTATGAGATTTATTTTCCTAGACATACTATTTATGTGCGTTTTGACGCAGAATACGTCTTACGTTTCGATTCTTTCGATTTAGACTTGTGAGGCATCATTGGAAAGGAATTTTCTCACTTTTTTTTATTTCTTTGCTAATAAACTCATTCAAAGGATGAAAGAGAAAGGTAGGATGAATGAGCGTCATTCCGAGTTGAATTAAGATGTGTTGGTATTTGAAAAAAAAAATCCGACATCTATGACTTTTTTGGCACAGAAAAAAAAAATAGTGGGAAAATACATTTCAACTGAGATCCCACAAGTCTAAGTCAGAATAGTTTTGGCCCAGTTATTAAAGTTTTTCGTAAATCAATCTTAAAAAAAAGTAAAAAAAACAGCATCAAAAATCTCTTTATTACGATTCCGTAGAAAAGATTTTTAAAAATTTTTATGCAGATTTTTTAAGCTTAATCCGATTCCAATTTTTTTTCAAATACCGATGCCGATGCCGATTCCATAAAAAATTACAAACAAATGCATTAATTCACAAAATCAGTTTATTTAACGCAGTTAACAAAACAAAAGAAAACCAATAATTGAATTAATTGGCTTGTTAAGTTGTGTATGTAAACATGTACATTTGTATGTATGTGTAAAAATATATGTACATATATCCCATTTATGTACATTACACTTTTTGCACTCAAAGTAAAAGAATTGCGATATTTTTACCGGTTTTGGCATTTGGCATTTGTCTTTTGTTTATTTAATGTTTATTATTTTTTTATAAAAGTCTAGCTGGTATACAACAAACGCCATATAAATTTAGATTTCAAACTTTGTAAAAAAATTAGAAAAATGCAGCATATTTTCACCAAAATTTCAATCTTTTTAATCAGAATTTTGGTATGCAGTTTTTTAGGCCATTTAATTCTAGCAAGTTTCAAGCTGCTATAAAATCTAGTTAATTGTTAGCAATATTAATGTGTTGATTTTGGTTTAATAACAATTTGAACAGGACTGCCATCTCTTTGAAAAGTCGAATTAAATTAAATTATATGAAATGTTGGCGTCAAACAAAGAAGTATTTAGTTTGAACATTTATAACATTAAAGAGCGTTTCCATCTGTGTAAAAAGTTCAACACAAATTATTTAATAAGTCAAATAAATTATTAAAGTATGGATATAAATTGAAATGAGGTTTTCTGAACTTTATTTAAGAGAGTTGCCATATGTTTTACAAATTAAATTCAACTTTAATTAAGGGAATTAGATACACAATTTAAATATGTATCGCAAAATGTGTGTCAGTCGAAAAAAGTTTATAAGGTTTTGCTTTAAAAATATTTTGAATAGGGTTGCCACCTGTTTTAAAATTAGTAGTATGCTTAAGTTAAGTATTATAATATTAAAATATGATGTGAAACAAAGGTGGTAAGATATCCTTAGTTTGAATATTTAGAATATTGAATAGGGTTTCCACCTGTTTAAAATGGTAAACTCAAATTATTTAATAAGTTAAAGCAATTATTAAATGTATGGGTATTAAGTGAAATGGATTTAAAAGGGCTTAATTCTGAACTGTATTTAGGAGCGTTGTGACGTATTAAAAAAAAATCAAATTTAACTTAATTCATCAGGCACAAGATATATGGAGTTATCCCAATATTAGGCGCAAGAGATTTTTTTATTTCTTTTACTATATTTAGGAGGGTTCCCAGCTGTTTCAGAAATCTTAGCTAACTTATAATCTAATCCGAAGACAAAGATAATGCGAAAAAGAGCACGAACAGGAAGAAGAATACTAATACGGGGACCTAGGCTAATATAAAAAGTAATACAAATTTCTGAAATAAAAACAAATCGAAGTAATGATACACGCCAATGCATATATCTATTTAAAAGCTGATGGTAAATATGACTGAAATTAATATGGATCTGCTTCTCTATTGCTAATTATTAATATTTTGCAATTCATATTGATTTATTAAATTCAATTCAATACAATCAAAATGAGTATTTCATGTACCGTTTTTAACTTGAATGTGATCTAAATAATATCACGTATTCTACGTTTAAGTTTAGCGGGTGTGCCTCCGACACAGCCTGCAGGTCAAGACGAAGGCGCTGGACTGATCCTTTTTTTATGCTTGTAAAGTGTTCTGTGAATTCAAATTACCATAGCTTTTGTTTTGTATGTAATATGTGTGATAATAAGATGATAATTCGTCAAATGAACTACNATCTTAGCTAACTTATAATCTAATCCGAAGACAAAGATAATGCGAAAAAGAGCACGAACAGGAAGAAGAATACTAATACGGGGACCTAGGCTAATATAAAAAGTAATACAAATTTCTGAAATAAAAACAAATCGAAGTAATGATACACGCCAATGCATATATCTATTTAAAAGCTGATGGTAAATATGACTGAAATTAATATGGATCTGCTTCTCTATTGCTAATTATTAATATTTTGCAATTCATATTGATTTATTAAATTCAATTCAATACAATCAAAATGAGTATTTCATGTACCGTTTTTAACTTGAATGTGATCTAAATAATATCACGTATTCTACGTTTAAGTTTAGCGGGTGTGCCTCCGACACAGCCTGCAGGTCAAGACGAAGGCGCTGGACTGATCCTTTTTTTATGCTTGTAAAGTGTTCTGTGAATTCAAATTACCATAGCTTTTGTTTTGTATGTAATATGTGTGATAATAATATGATAATTCGTCAAATGAACTACTGAACTAAAGAACTAGTTCACTAAGGTGAGCGAACTACAACTGAACGGTTCACTCAAAAGAACTTAAGTACCCAACTCTACTATCCAATTGTTTATTTAACCATTTTTTAATACTAAAGATTTTTTATTGGTCCCCCTATGTATTTTGTGGAGGTTACCATGAAAAAGTTGTAAAATAAATAATTGGGTATTGTTTGAGAATCTATACCATTTCTACGAAAACTTGTTTTTCCCCCATATAAAATACTTGGAAAACTTTGAGCACTTTGAGCACTCCCTAAATATTTTTTGATTTCAGATAAAAAAAATTGTGGTATATTTTTTTGGGTATATAACAATCCTATTGGGTGGCGGCATTAAAATTCCGACTTTACTTTTGCACATGCATTGTTGGATGACCCTAATATATATACTACGGATAAATTATAATATCTTTCGAACAACACTTTCACTATTTCTTGACACTCCCGGCAATTTTCAATCTTTGAAGGATTGTGACCAATGGGAATAAATACAATTTCGCACAGATTTTTTTAACAGTTTATACAGATTTTAAGATTTCCAGAATTTGGAACTCCTTGAGGCTGCTCAAAAGTGTTTGCGTTCGATGAAGTCATCATCCAATTCGCCCTCAATTTCGATGTACAATTCGTCTTCTTCATCGTTTTCTAATGAAGTATTATCTATTACCTTTTCTAAAGCCATCTTCGATAAAAATTGTTCGCCATTTATTTGGTCCTCTAACAATAACTTGGAGGCTTTATCAATTTCAGAATCCCGTCGAAGAGTATTTCTTTTTCTTGGCCGGTGGCTTCACGTTAATAGGAAAACGTGTTCCGAATGCAGCATTAGCTTTATAAAGCCGAAGAGGTGCGCATTTTTAAACTGAAAACCGACAGTTCATTCAACATTTTCTAAAGGTAAAGCACAAGATTTAAAAAAAACTTGATAAGTCAAACAGTAGCTTCGAAAATATTCGAAAATTGGCTGCAATAAAGTAAAACAGTTGAAATTCATCGCTTGTGCTACTCCATCCATTATTTTATTTCGTGGATGATGTGGTAAACACAATAATCTCATATACATATATAGATCGTCATGGGTTTTGGAACATTGACAATATGCGTGGGAAAAATTTCAGATTTTTTTAAAAGTGGAGTTCATCTATTTGTGCAGTGAGGGAACTTATTTTTGACATAACTTCCATGAATCAGATCTGTGGAACTAATTAGACTTTACTTCCATGGACCAAAAATCGATCGATGGTAGTAATTTCACGACTTAGCTTCCATGGAACTTATGTCAACGTTCGGTAGAAGTTATGTCTGTGGAAGTTATGTCGAAACCCAAAGAAAAATAAGCGAAGGCAGACTCTTAACAAAGTTGACGGCGAAGAAAGGCGCGTAAGCTGATGTACGCGGTTTGCGGCTGTAACACTATGTAAATTCCTCAAAGAGTATTGGGGAATGAGGCTGAGGTGACAGTCCTTGGCATCTTTCTTCGCGTCAACTAGGTTACGCGTCTTTCCTCGCCGAAGTTTTACTTAAGAGTATTTTTTCGTAAATTTTTTTTACCCGTCTTTTTTCGCCGTCAAAACACTAGCATACCTTTATTTGTATCTAGTGAGGATATAAACTTTAACAAAAAAAACTTCACTATATGAAAACACATAAAAATAAATGTTTTGTTTGCGATCAACTTACTATACATACCTAAATAAGTAAAAAACGTATAAATATTGCATCTTACGCGTGAAATTCTAAATATTTTCCCTTCTTCATATCACAGTGTTACTCTCGCCCGAAAAATTAAAACTATCGATACTATCGATGGTGCCATCTATTGTTTAGCAGCTCTAGCGAGGAATAACTTCGAGTAGCAGCATCTTCCAAAGGGTCCTAAGGATTTTAGTTGTCCGTCAAATCGAGCGGAGGAACGCTTTAAGTGATTTCTACTCAATTCTTTATGTTCAATGTTAATGTTCAATTTCATCTTTGAAAAATCAATAATTTTTAGAGAACATGATTATTGGTGGTCCGGGCTTTCCAGCCCGAATCCAAATCCGAATAATCGACGAATACAAAAGCGTAGCACTAAGTTCATAGCCTCTTTAAGTTTTCTGTATTTTAATCGAAAATGCAGCTGAATCTTGTATTGATTTTATTTGATATATTTGGTATTAATATTGTCTATAATTTTGTGTACAACTTTCTAACATAGGTAATATTTATTCAACCCAAATAATGATTTTAACTGACTTATAATTAAAGTTATTTATTGTATGTAGTAATTATGGAACTAANATTTGATATATTTGGTATTAATATTGTCTATAATTTTGTGTACAACTTTCCAACATAGGTAATATTTATTCAACCCAAATAATGATTTTAACTGACTTATAATTAAAGTTATTTATTGTATGTAGTAATTATGGAACTAGTTCGTATTCACTGAGGTTAAATCCTTTTTCCTTTGGATTTTAAGTAATTCTTAATAACATACTTATCTATGTACATACTAATACCTTTTATAATTTCGTTAGTAAATAAATATACCTTAAACGACTACCTACAACAAGGTACAGCCTAACTTATTTAAGTACATATGTATGTATGCACATCCTTACTAATACCTTAACTAATTCACTGCATATTCCGAATCTGAAATTGGCCGCTACTAAGAGCCAATTTTAATATGTACATACATGCATGCATATCCATATAAGTATATACATAATTATACATAGGTGCATAAATACATAGACACAGTTAGTCAGTTTTATATAGTACATAAGAAAGAAAGATGTTACAGATTGGCGAATTCACACATACATACATATATATACATAAGGATGCCATACGAAAACACTCGCTGATTCTCTGGGAGAGTTAAAAAATTTGGATTTTACATACATATGGGTCATTCCATCTCAAATCACCCAGGCCGAGGGAAAGTGAATTTAAGTTTGCGATGAAACTCACAGGGATTATTCCTTGAGCTATTTAAGGAGACACGTATTTTTTCTTTTTGCTCAGAAATTCTAATTTTTTGAACAATGAAATTTTGTTTTTATGAGTACGAACGCTTCTTTTTCTCATTTTCGTTGTTGGTGTTTCCGACAGGGTAGGAGTGTGATGTAATGTGGAACGATTTTCCGTCATACCTTGTCAAATTTGGTTTGGAGACAAACCGGTTTCGGCGTTGTGCCATCTTCAGTGTCATTTTTCGTTCGTGTTTTTTTTTCAAATTGCTACATCTTTTCTGTCAAACTTTTTTATCTATTAGGGAATAGTATAAACTATTCTCAATACGAGTATCAATATGCTAAAACTCGTCGTTTGTCGTTAGAGTGAAAAACCAAAAAAGCAATTTTACTATTTTTAGAACTTGGTTTCTCGAATATATTGAACTTTGTATGTAATATTTACTATCGCACGGTGTTATACCAAACCGCTATTACTACTACTATCCGAAAAATAATTTGACCAAGATTTCAGTTGATTTGTGTATGTACCAAGTGCCTAGTTATGACATCTCACATTTCATTTGGCAATTCATCGCGTTCCTTGTAGAAAGTTGTATATAACCCTTTAGCTACAGCGGCCAACAACACATACCTGTAAAAAAAAATAAGCTAGTAAGCGCAAGCTCAACGCTCTTATGTAGGTATGGCACTCAGTACGGTAATCATACCAACCACGAGTGCATATGTATGTATACTTGAAAATAGATAACTGCGTCTAGGCCAAGCTGTTTATAGAACATTTCTTTCTGTGTGCAACTAAAACCGACCGCCGTGCTTATCATACTAAAATTAAAACCCTTGGATTCCGCGGAACACACTTTAAGAAGCTCTGGTCTAATGTACATATCTTTGTTTGTACATACATATGTATATATAGGTATGTGGAATCAAACCTGAGAACATCATTACAGTTTAGATGCGATTATAATTGAATTGCGATAATATATGNTAGGTATGTGGAATCAAACCTGAGAACATCATTACAGTTTAGATGCGATTGTAATTGAATTGCGATAATATATGTACATACATATATTTTAAGTAGTGAAATAACAATCCATATCCATAAAAAAATTAACTTTCAGAAACTTAAATACAAATTACACGGTGTTATACTGGTCATGATAAAATACACTATCTTCTATTGAAATATTGATAAGAAATGTTGAAGTGGAAAAGATAATAAAAATTGTTGTAAATTTCAGGTTTATTCCAAAAATTTTCAACATTTATAGTCATGCGCAAATGTTTTTTAAGAACGAGTTGAGAATTGAGGGTGTTAGAAAAATTTTAAACGCAGTTTCGTGAATTACTCGACGAGCCTACTCCCTATATTAGGTCATTTAAAAAGTTCGTGCAATTTTCTTTATTTTGCAACACCGTGTATAAAAATGTTTGTAATTTTGAAAATGAGATAAAAGTACTATATGTACATACATATGTATGTATGTATGTATTGCAACTGAGTTAAAAACCTAATCCCAAACGTCTGCCGCACGCCCTTGATTTCTACAGTGTGGTCAGATCATAGTCCTGTTTGATGTGTTGGAGATTCGCCAACATATCTTGTTGTTGTTGCGGCGGCGGAAGCGGTGCGTGTGTATGTTGAGTAGCTTGATGTAAGTTTGTATGAATTTGATTGTTGTTTGTATTGGAGGGCGTTTGCAAATTTCCAGGAACATTGACACCACCATTCGCATGACCATTTGGTAGTTGTTGCTGTGGTTGAGATCCTGCGTAGCTACCATTCCCGCTGTTGTTGGTGTTATTGCAGGGATGCTGATGAAGCGTTGGCGCACCAAGCAAGTTTGGCGCATCATTAGGTACGGGCATATAGGACGGATTGCCTAGAGATGCGCTGACGTCACCGATACTTTCTAGACTATCCGTTCGTAAACACTGAAAGTTGAAGAGAGAGAAAATATAATTCATAGTTAAAATGCGAAAACACAGTAATAAACCAGTTTATACCTAAAGATATTATTTTAGCGTAGCATTTCATTTAATAACACAGTGCTACAAAAAAGAATAAAGCAGAAATACCTGGGAAGTTATGTATATTTTCTGGTAGGTATTTTCGAGTAAAACCAGAATCAAAATATGAAATTTGCCAAACACCCCCCTGTAACTTAGTTGATTATGAACCGAGATTCAGTTTATTACCGGGCTTAAAAAGCAGAAACTTGGGCCTTTCGCACGCATTTTTTTTCCTTTTTTTGCCCTACGCACTATTTTATAACAAAACCATACTAGTCGTAAATTGATTGTAAAACTAAAGTTAATACCGAGTAAAGCTAGTGTTTATTTTCAAAAATCGGATGAAAGTTTAATGAGTTTTTATGAAAAACTTTTTATGAAAACAAGATTTTTGAAAAAATATTATTTTTGACTATACTACTCAAAAATGTTTTCTTGACCGGTTTTTTCTTAATTCAGCATCATCAGTTTCTCGTTGTAGTGACCAGCAATATTCTGAAATCATTTTTATTTTTTCCTCCGAAACGTTTTTCGTCGCTTCTGTGGTTTCCAAAGAAATTATTGCATAGCGCTACAAAACAATTCCATGCACGTCTTTCTACAGAGCTTAGCTTGTTCAAAAAGCTCACGTTGCTCATAATTTAACGAATTTTAGATCCTATGAAAATACCTAAAATTCATTAACATAGATACAACCGATGAAAAAGTACTAGATGAGAGAATAAAAAATTAATACCTCCTTTTATTTTGGCTTCACTTAATTTTGGGAACACCACTTTGAGATGACAAAAAAACGTTTTTATTTATAGTTATAGGGGTATTCTCGGAGTCTTGCAAATACCTTGCACGGTGCATGGACTGCACGAAAAAAAGCGGGTTTCCTATGGGACATCTTTGCAAATCGTGCAAGGCCTTTAGTTTAATATATCCTAGCTTTAAATGCAATAGTGGTATGACAAAATTTTCAGCTTTAGCCAATGGGACATTTAAAACGTTTTCCCGACCTATTTAATGAGGCTCACGGGATGGCCATACTTTGCGATCATAGAAAATGTCAATAAAAACAAACAGCCAAGCAAAAATTTTTGAGTTGTAATTTAAAAAGGGCGAAAAAAGTAAAAAAAAATGCGAAAAAAATAAAAAAAAGGTCTCTTAAAGTTTCTTTATTCACATATAGATCGTTCGAAAGGCCCTTCTTTTTAAACCCGGCAATAAACTGAAACTCGGTTAATAATCAACTAAGTTACAGGCTTATAAGGGCGCAAAGTACGAAAACCCGGTTTTAACGGAAAATCAAGATTTTGGGGGTGTTTGGAAAATTTCATATTCATTATTATTCATAGAAAATATACATGACTTCCCAGGTAGTTTTTCGTGTCGCACAGTGTAATCATAATAAGGCTAAAAATGTATTATGTGCCACAATTTTATGGCAATTCAAACCAGACCGGAATTTGCTAATAAATTCTGAAAGTATATGTGTTCAGTAATAAAACACTCAATGAATTTGCAGAAGTTAGCTCGTATCTTTCCTGTATGGCCTGCTAAAGTTTCCATGCCTCGGCCTAAGCTGTTTTCAAAAAAGTGGAAAAAATTGTTGAAAGGGTTGTTTTGACCCTTACTTAAAGAAACTCATCAAAAAGCAAATTTAGAAATTCATTAGAGGATTTATATTTTTTAGATAATTATTCTTCGGAAAATTTTACTAGGTATCAAGCAAAAAGTCCTTGTCACCAACGTAAATGTCTCTAAAAATTAAATAAAAAATCTATGCCAAGAAGAAATAACAGCCAAACTCAATTTTAAACAAATAAAGAAGTACACTCAAAAAGAAGCATTTCGTTAAAACAAGAAAACAGTATCCTTATTTTAGAGTTACTGTGATTTCCTTAATGTTACGAAAAATTTACTCAATATGAGAAGTTTTTCCTTAATTCAGGTTCATGCTAAAAATAGGGCGTCATTTGTTTGAGGAAGTAAATTTACTCAATATAAGTAATAATTTTCTCAATATAAGTAATAGTGTCCTTAAATAATTTTGAATTTTGTCAGTGCTGGCAAATGTCGGCTGTGCCGTCGCGTGAAGACTACTGCTTCTGGTTCTGAGATCGCACATTCGAGTCCCGTTGGAGGTAGTTAGAGTAAAGTAAGTCAATTATTTCA
The DNA here is from genome assembly GCF_001687245.7 of Rhagoletis zephyria. NCBI lineage: Eukaryota > Metazoa > Arthropoda > Insecta > Diptera > Tephritidae > Rhagoletis > Rhagoletis zephyria. Next base: position 74,937 of record NW_016158432.1, read on the forward strand.
ATTTAAATATAAATTACAAATTGTAAAATTAATATATGGAAAAACCTAAATACTCAAATACCATAAAAAATAAATTATATTTTTTTTAATATAATTTAAAAAATTACAATTNAAAAAAAATTAAAATTGGTAGATTTTACATACAAAAATTGGTAGAAGTTGGTAGATTTTTTAAAAAATATTAGATAGTTTTTACTCATATAGAATAAATGAAGGCGAATTCAGGTAAGGTAGTGTTATCAGAGTAGCTGGATTTTCGCCTTGGATATTGTTATTGTCAATATGATGTATTTGTTGAAATTCTTATTGTAATTACGCGTAAAATTTGTTAGTGGCCGTTTTGTTTTTGAACTTCTGGTATCACCTTATATGAATTCACCTTGGAATAAATTGTATTTTTTTATAAT
>NW_016158432.1:75443-86851 GCF_001687245.7 Rhagoletis zephyria
AAAAAAAATTAAAATTGGTAGATTTTACATACAAAAATTGGTAGAAGTTGGTAGATTTTTTAAAAAATATTAGATAGTTTTTACTCATATAGAATAAATGAAGGCGAATTCAGGTAAGGTAGTGTTATCAGAGTAGCTGGATTTTCGCCTTGGATATTGTTATTGTCAATATGATGTATTTGTTGAAATTCTTATTGTAATTACGCGTAAAATTTGTTAGTGGCCGTTTTGTTTTTGAACTTCTGGTATCACCTTATATGAATTCACCTTGGAATAAATTGTATTTTTTTATAATACAACAAAAAATGTATTTTACGCAAATAAAACATTGAAGAGAAAACTAAAACTGGGCCCGAATCATGGCATACGTGATCGAATGAAACACGATTCGAATCGAATGAAATAAAATTACAGCCGTTTGTCTTAAATATATTTTAAGCTGAAAAGGCGAACTCGCCACCAAATGCCGTAATCCAAAAAGAAATTTCGATTCGAATTTGATTCGAACACGGATGCCTTTATTCTACATAAAAAAAAAAAACAATTACTCTGTACTGCAAAATTGTTTGATTGAAATTAGTTTTGAAATGCTTGAAATTTGCAACCCATTCATTTGGCAGTCTACTACTCAAAGTATTGCAAACGAAAAATATTTCCATAAACAGCTGATATTCACTTTTAAATTGGTCATGGTCAGAGTTAACTTTTCATATTTATTTTAGGTGTGCTCGATGGCAAAATATGTACATACATATACACTGCGTTCATTAAAATCTTTTTACGTTCTTTCTGAAAAATATTGGTAGGCTCGCCTCTAGATAACAAATATTTTTACGTAGCACTTGCGCAAATAATTTTGGAAGTAATATTAAGTGAAATGCTGAAATTCATAAATTTATCAGTGTTATTTAACTTATTAAAGTTCTTTGTTATAAACTTAATAGACATATATACTTACATATCTACCTGCATCAGAACAGGAACATACGATCGAGCTTAGGCTCAACCGCCCTCCGAAATACTGAAATACTTTACGGTGGTACCGGGGGGATACGGTACAGTGGACATACATAGAGTTTTATTTCGGATTAAAGTTCCACACTACAGGGTACAGGCTTTCGATGCTTTCTCCTTATATAAAAAAAAAAACCTACATATGTATGCATGTAACTGCATTCATATTCAAAATAGTTATTCGTACAGCGATTGTTTTTCGGTAATTATTCACAAAAATATAGTTCATGTTATAACAAAAACCATACGAATTAAATTTTCAAACTTTTTGCAAAACTTAAAAAATTCTACAAATTTTCAAACTTTTGATTTAGATTTTTTGAAAAAAAATTGAGTACGTAGTTTTGAAGCTCATTCAATTTCAGAGCTACAAAGTGCAAGTTTCACGTCGTTAAAATTGCGTTGATTTTTGATATTTTTTTCTCAATGGTGTTGAGGGTTTTCTTCCATGCAAAACTACATTTTGTTCATGGAAGAAAATATGTAACACCCTTGAGAAACGAATTCTCAAAAATTAAAAGTAATTTGAAGCGACTTGTCGCTTGCATTTTTTCGCTGAAATTGAATGAGCTACAATACTGCATACAAAATTTTTTCTAAAAGCTGTTATTCAAAATTTTGATGAAAGTTTGTATCATTTTTTTTAAGTTCTGCAAAAAGTTTGAAAATTTTATGCATATGGTTTTTGTTAAAATATGAAAAGTATTTTCGTGAAAAATCACCGAAAAATGTATTATCTAAAGCATTGCGGATATTGTAAAACAATACTAATAACTATTTTCACAACATTCATACATATGCAGGTATGTATGTATGTCTATTAAATTTATAACAAGGAGCTTTAATAAGTTATATTACACTGATAAATTTATGAATTTCAACATTTCACTTAATATTACTTCCAAAATTACTTGTACAAGTGCTATATAAAAATATTTGTCATCTAGAGGCGAGCACCTGCTCGTGGGTGTCACGATAATATTGTTATAACTTTAGAACTACCTGTTCTCTAAACATGAAACTTTCACACAAAAAATGCATTAAAAAAAAACAAAAATTTTAAACTTCATAACACAACTTTTGCATTTGTAAAAACCACCTCCTTAATTTTTATAAAAAAGTTAAAATATCCGCCATTTTGTTTTTAATAAGTATTAAGAAGTGTAGTAAAGCGCATGCTCTTTAGAATAGAATCTAGTTTATTGTGTACAAATTTCAGATCAATCGATACGCAAACATCTGAGATATAGTGAGTTTAAGTGAAAATTTCGCAAAACTTTGTCGCTGTGAAAAATCTGGTTTTGTGGCATTTTCGATGTAAAGGCATGAGTTAAAACTTGGTTAAAATTGACTTTAAATGTATTTTTGAATAAGCTATCGATTACAATTCGTTTGAAATCGCTTCTCTTCACTGCAATTTTATGTTATTTTACGCTGACTGTTGTTTTCGCTGTTGTTGTCGCCCAAACTTTGCGAGAAGAATAACGGACCTGCGCATTGCGCAACCTCTTATCTATGTATATATTAATACGTTAACATAAATTTTGTCTCCGTTCGTTTGGCGATTCTACCGAACCGATTTCAAAACCAAGAACACCGTTGGAAAGGCATTTTTCCGTAGATAAGCAGGGTTTAATGGTTTCACAATTGGTTACGGCCAAAATCATCGTTTAAACATTTTCGTATTTGTGTATAGATGTTGCTGCAACATGTTCAATTTGACATGTTTCGCATGTTGTTTCACTTCACATTTGAAATTAAGCTTTGAAATAAAGATAAGATATTAACAGCGGTCGTCCCTGGGCAGGTAATGGCAAACCTCCGAGTGTTTTTCTGCCATGAAAAACAGCTTCTCATAAAAATACAATCGCCGTTCGGAGTCGGCGTAAAACTGTAGGTCCCTCCCCTTTGTGTGACAACATCAAGGCGCACGCCACAAGTCGGAGGAGAAGCTCGGCCAAACACTAACTTATGTGTAAGCGTCAATATATTATTATTATTATTATGAAGATGAAGAAATAAATGATAACGATGAAGTAAAAAAAAGGCAAAAGTGAAGATAAAGACGAAAATAGGGACAATGACAGATACATAAGAATTAGGGTAACTGAAAGGGTAAGAACATTTCTTGAATTTATGAAATGAAACTACTTTCGCGGCAGTTGGTTGGTTGGGAGTAAATTGTCGAATTCAAGGGGAATAAAGCACATGGAAATGGTTCTCAGCGGTTTAGCGGTTTGAGAATAAAAACAAAAACAAAGATGCCTAGAGGTACAGGCAAAAACGAAGGTTAAAGTAAATTTAAACACTTCAAGGTAAAGGTGAAGAGGAATATGCAAAAATAAAGATAAATATGAAGAAAAGAATGAGGATATTTTTAACGATATGAAACTCGATATTGTTNACTTTGCGAGAAGAATAACGGACCTGCGCATTGCGCAACCTCTTATCTATGTATATATTAATACGCTAACATAAATTTTGTCTCCGTTCGTTTGGCGATTCTACCGAACCGATTTCAAAACCAAGAACACCGTTGGAAAGGCATTTTTCCGTAGATAAGCAGGGTTTAATGGTTTCACAATTGGTTACGGCCAAAATCATCGTTTAAACATTTTCGTATTTGTGTATAGATGTTGCTGCAACATGTTCAATTTGACATGTTTCGCATGTTGTTTCACTTCACATTTGAAATTAAGCTTTGAAATAAAGATAAATATGATAAGATATTAACAGCGGTCGTCCCTGGGCAGGTAATGGCAAACCTCCGAGTGTTTTTCTGCCATGAAAAACAGCTTCTCATAAAAATACAATCGCCGTTCGGAGTCGGCGTAAAACTGTAGGTCCCTCCCCTTTGTGTGACAACATCAAGGCGCACGCCACAAGTCGGAGGAGAAGCTCGGCCAAACACTAACTTATGTGTAAGCGTCAATATATTATTATTATTATTATGAAGATGAAGAAATAAATGATAACGATGAAGTAAAAAAAAGGCAAAAGTGAAGATAAAGACGAAAATAGGGACAATGACAGATACATAAGAATTAGGGTAACTGAAAGGGTAAGAACATTTCTTGAATTTATGAAATGAAACTACTTTCGCGGCAGTTGGTTGGTTGGGAGTAAATTGTCGAATTCAAGGGGAATAAAGCACATGGAAATGGTTCTCAGCGGTTTAGCGGTTTGAGAATAAAAACAAAAACAAAGATGCCTAGAGGTACAGGCAAAAACGAAGGTTAAAGTAAATTTAAACACTTCAAGGTAAAGGTGAAGAGGAATATGCAAAAATAAAGATAAATATGAAGAAAAGAATGAGGATATTTTTAACGATATGAAACTCGATATTGTTTTCGATAAAATAATCGATATTGTTATCGATACTGTTATTGATTAAATAACCGCTATTGTAATCGATATTGTTATCGATATAATAATCGATATTATTATCGATACAATAATGGATATTGTTATCGGCATAATAATCTATTAAAAAAATGATTTTGTTATCGATTTAGTAATTGATATTGATATGTATAATAATCGATACTGATGATTGTGATATTTATCGATGAATCAATCGATTTTGCACTCGTTATATTTTTCTATATGCGTATAGATATTGTTATTACACTACATGACATCACATCACATTATATCACATGATATTACATCACATAATATGATATCAAATCACACGATATCACGTGATATGACACCATATGATATGACATCACATTATATGACATCGTATGACATGACATGGCATTACATGACGTGACATCGCATGATATGACATCATATGGTATGACATCATATGACATGACATCACAGGATATGACAGCATGTGAAATGACATCCTATCACATCATATCCTATCACAACATATAAAATCACGTCACATCTTATCACGTCATCGCACCTCATCTCATCTACGTGAATAGATAAATAAAAGGATAAAAGCAAAGATGTGAAAGATAAAAACAAATATGAAGACCAAGGTAAATTTACCGATTTCAAAACAAAAACACCGTTAGAAAGGTAATTTTATGTAGATGAGGAGAGTTTTTAGAGTTTCGAAATTGGTTGAAAATCGTCGTTTAAAGATTTCCATATTTGTGTATGGTTGTTTTTGCAACCTGTTCAATTTAAGCTGTTTCGCATTTTGTTTTACTTCGTATTTGAAATTAAACTTTGAAATAAAGATAAATATGAAGATGAAGACAAAAAAGAAGGAAAACGTGAAGATAAAGACGAAAATGGAGATAAAGACGAAAATGGAGACAATGAGACATACATACATAAGAATTAGGGTAACTGAAGTGAAATTTTCCAATAGGAATCGAAATAAAATCAGCCATAAAAGTTACCGAAATTTATCGAATCATCGAACTTTATAATTATCGAAATTTATCTATGCTTATTAAGTTATCGCAACGCATCGAATTATTCAAACTGATCAATGTTTACTGAGTTGTGGTAATTTATAAACACAGAAACTTAGTTGTCCAAATTTACGGATAGTTATCGAGCTATAAAAACGTGTGGGATTAACGAAATTTGTCAAGTTAAAGAAATGTATCAAGTTATCGATATTTATTGAATTATCATTATTTATAGACTTAACGAAATTTTCGAAGTGTCGTAATGCATGGAGTTCTTTCAACTTACAGAGTTATCGATAATTATTGATCTACTGAAATTGGTTGGTTCAACGAATCGAAGTTTATGGAATTTTCAAAATATATCGATTTATCGAAATTTCAATGTTATATAAGCTTATCGATTTATCACTGCTTATCGAATTTAATCGTCTTAACAGAGTGTAACGAGTTATCCAAATGTTTAGATAGTTTTCAAAAAATGTGGAGATGTCAAAAGTTTTTAAAGGTATCCAAAGTTTGTACATTTTTGAGTTATCGAAATTTATCGAGCCATCGAATTTCACAGTTATCGATATTGGTCGAGTTAACAAATTTTGTTAAGTTATCGAATTTTAGTGTTCAAATCATTGAAATTTATCGATAAACTTGAATGTATCGGGTCAATTCCAAGTCCTGCCGAAGTCCTCCAAAGACCTTCTCAGATAAAAAAAAGTTAGTTACGTTTTAGCAGAAGATTTTCCGATTAGTTAATTTGTACCGTATAAGTTTTGCTACGTGTTAAGTTTGAAAACCTCTCCAAGGCTTCTAAAACTAAAAAAACTGTCGAATTTCGACATTAACAGGCACTCTAGTATGTATATAAATCTTGACCCGTCCAGGTATCAAATATCTTCGTTTCAAGTTTCTCTAAACTACATTTGCATGATAAGCAGGGGTGTTTTTCTCGGAGTTTTCGTATATCTTAAATTTACAGTTATACGGAAAACGGGTGCAATCTTAGTCCGATTTGAATAATTTCTTTCTTGTACCGAGGTTATTAAGTGCAGCGAGTTTGGTAGAAATTTATAAATCGGTTACCGAGATCCACTTTTGTGGTCATAAGTGGGCGGCACCACATCCATTTTCCAAAAATGTATAATGATCTAATTTTATGCCAAATCGTTGATACAATAATCGGTTTTAAGTGAGCTAGCTTCAGTAGTTACTGATTTACCAGTTTTCGTGTTTCTGTAAATTACCGTTATATGGGAACTGGGTGTGGTTATTGTCCGATTTCAAAGATTTTCAACAGATTTCTTAGCTATACCCTAGGCAAGGCTCGTACCAAGTTTGGTAACGATTGGTGAAGTGGCCGTGCGATACAGTATTTTCAATACCAACCTACCTTGGATAAAGAGCAACCTACATACAAAATTTCGTTGCGATATCTCAATTTTTGCTCGAGCTATCGTCTACACCAGTGATTCCCAAAGCGGTCCAGGTGTACCCCCAGGGGTACAAGGGAGACTCGACTTGCCACCTGCAGACTAAAAGGAAATGGATGTTCGTATAACACTGAGTGGGCGCGGCGGAAATTGCAGGCGGCAGAGATTTAAGCACTTGTGTATTTTCAATGCTACAGGCTAGTACGCCACCATTACCTTTGGTGAAGAGATTCTATAATGTTGAGTTCCCTGAGACTGAGACTGACCTCACACATTGTCAAATCTTCACTGATGGCTCCAAAACTGACTGGGTCATGATCTGGGTCATTGGCCAGCCCTCTAACTACTTCCAAACTAGTTCGGCAATGCAAGTCTCCGCTAAATTATGGTGGTAAACATAATGAGTTTGCTTTACTCTGGATGCCAGGTCACTCAGGAGTACCTGGTAATGAGACATCTGATCATTTGGCCAGAAGTGGCTCAGACCAGGCATTCCTCCAAGGCGAATTTATACAAGGTAGTGTTACTGGCGAATTTAGGTTTTCGTCGCAGTCCTTCTGAATGTCAAAATGATGTGTTTGTTGTAAACAAGGCGAATTCATATTACAACAAACACATCATTTTGACATTCAGAAGGACCACGGCGAAAATTTGAATTCGCCAGTAACACCACCTTGTATAAATTCGCCTTGCATTCCTCGGTGGAATACTTTTTATGCTTCTTGCTTGCTTGGTTGTTTGTCATTTTCCAGACTCGTTCTTTTCTCTTTTGTCGGTTTCCGATTTAAAAGTCTGGCGTAAAAAGCTTAGCCGTTTTGTTTTTTTAAGTTTTGGTTATTCGCCATAAACATTGACAAACATATGATTATTGACTATGCCAGAATCTAAACGAGAGATGAAATGTATCCGTTGTATATTGTTCGAGAATATTTTGGAAAAAAAATTTTTGTTATCGATGTTGAATTCGCCGCGATCCTCCTTTAAGGTAAAAACATAATGATGCGGCGAGCAAAGCGAAGAACTAGCCTCGAGCCAAGGCGAATTTATACAAGGTGGTGTTGATGGCGAATTTAGATTTTCGCCGAGGTACGTCTTAATGTCAAAATTATGTGTTTGTTGTAAAATGAATTCGCGTTGTTTACAACAAACACATCATTTTGACATTCAGTAGTACCACGGCGAAAATTTAACTCGCCATCAACACCACCTTGTATAAATTCGCCTTGCCTCGAGCAAACCTTCAATTACAAACGTGTATGTACGCTTTGCTCTTCACAATTTTTTTATTTTTTTTTTTTTTGAATGTTAAAAGTGAGAACACCCTTAATGTATGGACATATGTATATGCAAACAAATACATTTCCTTTTACCTCATTTATCACTGGTTTTTGTTGTTGCTGTTGCGACTGTTGCTGGGTTGTCTGTTGCAGTTGCTGCGCCTGTTTCTTAGCACTAACCCTTTTTGATTTCTTCGGCGCTACTGGTGTTGGATTTCCATTTGCGTCTACCGTTTTCTTCCTCACATTCTTAGTATTTGGCAATTTATTATCTTTTTTCCACTTCATACGTCGATTCTGGAACCAGATTTTTATTTGCCGTTCCGACAACACCAGCGTATGTGCGATTTCGATGCGTCTGCGACGAGTGAGATAACGATTGTAATGGAATTCCTTTTCCAGTTCGAGTATCTGATGGCGTGTGTAGGCGGTGCGCTGCCGTTTCGGTTCCATGCCAGGTTGGTAGGAACCATTTGCTAAAAAAATGCAGAAAAAATCAAGTTTGTGAATATGTACATATGTAAATAGTGCATACATATTTATGTATGTATATACATATTTTGAATAATTTAAATTTACATAAATACATATTTCATATTTTGAGGGCTCTAATTAAGAGCAATAGAAAAACCATGCAAACTTTAGATTACACTTTAGTTACTTGGATTGAAAATGATTTGATGAAACTTTTTAAAGTTATTTTATATTCAAAAAACGCATTTGAAAAATAGATAAATATACTGATATTTCGCAGAAATTTTACTTGTGGCAAGTAACTTTCTTTATCGCTAAACCACATTTTAAGACCATAAAATCAAAGTGACAGCTAAAGCTATGAACTTCCTGCAAGTGCCTTGAGGCTTAAGCCGCACGCTGAATTGTCTTGTTCATCTATATTTCAAACAGCAGTGCCAAATGTTTTCGCAGTCAATCAAACTTAAATAAAATACTGTTGACTACTTGACTTCAGTGAAATTTTTTAATTTAACTTTGCAAGTGAGGGTCACAGTTGTGCATTTTTACGAGAAAGGTGTGGCGATTTGTGCCTCTGACGCACTCACCGCCGCTCATAGAAAAACCAAAAGGCCGGCGCAGTGCGAGTTGTTTCGCGACAACACAATTAATCAACATCAAAAATGTGAAGGACGCGAAGAAGAAACGGACAGCAACTGATAACTAAGTGCATGCCTTAAAAGTGAGTTTTCCTTAAGGGCAATTTCCAACAATAGGCCACTGATGCAGGAGCGGCAATCAACCCTTTTATCAGCCTAACGTCGCGAAGTAAGAAAATTGAGTAAATTAAAAAAAAAAAATGTATCACCTGCTGCCCATGCAACAAAGAGTTTTCTTAGCTGATACTTCACATATTGCTCCTTATATTTATATATACATTTATTTTTGTTATGTAAATATAAACATCCTCTGTCGGAATAAAGCATACAATCTCAAAAATTATCCAATTGAAAAAGGAGCTATAAATAAATTACTTTGAAACAAATGCAGCATTTCGGCCACTGCTTTTAATTTATATGAGCCCAATGCATTTTAAAGTAGTTTAAATCATATGCATTGTCGGACAATTGCTTGCTCCTTGTAATTCAAACTTAACATTTGAAAACACGCTTACATAATTATTTTGGCTGTAGCTTAGGGCTGCCAGACGTCCTGGTTTTGGTGCACTGATCCATCCTTAAATTTTATTTTTTTTTTAATTTAAGTCAATGCAGAAAACCATTTCTTTTTTGGCAGATTTTGCTATGAAAAAAACGGTTAATCTTTACGAAGCGTTTACTCTAGCAGTTGAAGTATCTGGTTAATTTACCTTATTTCTCTTTAGCTTATTTGGTTAAAATCTTGTTTTTTATCTTAAGGCAAATGCTAAAAAAACACAAGTTCCTCAACAGGTACGCGCCTGAGGGTTCATAAATACTACATAGATGCCGTCTTTAAATCGATTAAATCGAATATCGATTAATCGAGCCCTTCCGATTAGATTTTTTGTCGATATTTTAATTCCGATTCGATCCGTGAAATTTGAATTGGAAGCTGGTACAAAAAAATAATGGGACAACTCTCACCTTTCTAACTTGAGAAAGCAAAGACCAAAGTGACCTGCATCTCTATCTCCTCCGACTAAAGGGCTCCTCGAAGCCTCTTGGAAATAATGCTATATAAAATTATTGCTAATACTACAACAAAAACTCCAAAAAACTCCAAACTTTTTGCAAAATTTCATAAAATGTGTGTAATTACTCGTTTTGGAAAAAAATTGAGTACGTATGCAGTTTTGCAGTAAATCTTTTCTAAAAAGAGTAAATATAGTGTTAGCGAAACCAAAAAAAAACTAAAAAGCGTCCGTATTGCAAACAAATCTACATATCGTCGTTTAAAGTACAAAACCGCGTATCAAGAAAATGCAAAACCGCGTAGGTGAGGTTGCATGAATTATTTTCTAGAGAGTAAAAACACTCATATTTCAAAATGGTTCTCTTTTTTATAAAGCAATCGCATTTCTGGCTAGTATATTGCAGGACTAATGGATAAGGATAGAGCCCAGAGCTTATGTGAGCAAATACAATTTTTGGCACAAAATGTCAGTTACGCGGTATTGTAGAGCGACGATACGCGGTTTTGTACTTTAAACGACGATATGTATGTATATACGCATTAGCGCACACAAGGGGTGGGTTTTGGGGTTCAAACCCCCCCTAAAACTAATAACCTCAAATACAAACTGTATCTTAAAGCTAAGAATCCAGCTCAAGGAAATTATAAGAAACATTTATTATAATTTGTTGCCTGAAAAAGCGCTTTGCTTTTGCTGTAAATTTCTATGAGGAAATAAATATACGAGCATTTTTTTCTTGAGAGCTGCAAACTGATTTAAGAAATTTTAGTAGAAGAAAATTTCTTTTCCATTTCTCGTCCGTCGTTTTATGTGAATTTTTCGTTTTTCTTGAGAGTTCAGTTAATTTTTTCGGTATTCGAAATATTAACAAGTAAGAAAGTCTAAGTTCGGGCGGAGCCGAACATTAAATACCCGGCGCAAGTATTAAATATATATTTTTTCACCTTTCCGAAAGCAACCGCTACATGGTAAGCCGGGGTGTATCAATTTGGAGTAAATTACCGTTTTTAAATTTCGAAATATGGAAGTTTCAAGCATTTCTGAAATTTACCGTTATATGAAAAGCGGCCGTAATTTTAGTCCGATTTCAATAATTTTCAACGTTTTGCTTATATGTGGCAAGCACAATAACCACACCGAGTTTGGTACAAATTGGTAGAATGGTTACCGATTTACATATATG
>NW_016158432.1:86876-97018 GCF_001687245.7 Rhagoletis zephyria
AACTTTGAAATAAAGATAAATATGAAGATGAAGACAAAAAAGAAGGAAAACGTGAAGATAAAGACGAAAATGGAGATAAAGACGAAAATGGAGACAATGAGACATACATACATAAGAATTAGGGTAACTGAAGTGAAATTTTCCAATAGGAATCGAAATAAAATCAGCCATAAAAGTTACCGAAATTTATCGAATCATCGAACTTTATAATTATCGAAATTTATCTATGCTTATTAAGTTATCGCAACGCATCGAATTATTCAAACTGATCAATGTTTACTGAGTTGTCGAAATTTATAGACACATAAACTTAGTTGTCCAAATTTACGGATAGTTATCGAGCTATAAAAACGTGTGGGATTAACGAAATTTGTCAAGTTAAAGAAATGTATCAAGTTATCGATATTTATTGAATTATCATTATTTATAGACTTAACGAAATATATCGAGGTGTCGTAATGCATGGAGTTCTTTCAACTTACAGAGTTATCGATAATTATTGATCTACTGAAATTGGTTGGTTCAACGAATCGAAGTTTATGGAATTTTCAAAATATATCGATTTATCGAAATTTCAAGGTTATATAAGCTTATCGATTTATCACTGCTTATCGAATTTAATCGTCTTAACAGAGTGTAACGAGTTATCAAAATGTTTAGATAGTTTTCGAAAAATGTGGAGATGTCAAAAGTAAAAATTTATAAAGGTATCCAAAGTTTTTACATTTTTGAGTTATCGAAATTTATCGAGCCATCGAATTTCACAGTTATCGATATTGGTCGAGTTAACAAATTTTGTTAAGTTATCGAATTTTAGTGNTGATTGTGATATTTATCGATGAATCAATCGATTTTGCACTCGTTATATTTTTCTATATGCGTATAGATATTGTTATTACACTACATGACATCACATCACATTATATCACATGATATTACATCACATAATATGATATCAAATCACACGATATCACGTGATATGACACCATATGATATGACATCACATTATATGACATCGTATGACATGACATGGCATTACATGACGTGACATCGCATGATATGACATCATATGGTATGACATCATATGACATGACATCACAGGATATGACAACACATGACATGACATCCTATCACATCACATAAAATCACGTCACATCTTATCACGTAATCGCACCTCATCTCATCTACGTGAATAGAAAAAGAAAAGGATATAAGCAAAGATGTGAAAGATAAAAACAAAGATGAAGACCAAGGTAAAGTTACCGATTTCAAAACCAAAAACACCGTTAGAAAGGTAATTTTCTGTAGATGAGGAGAGTTTTTATAGTTTCGAAATTGGTTGAAAATCGTCGTTTAAAAATTTCCATATTTGTGTATGGTTGTTTTTGCAACCTGTTCAATTTAAGCTGTTTCGCATTTTGTTTTACTTCGTATTTGAAATTAAACTTTGAAATAAAGATAAATATGAAGAAGAAGAAACAAGTGATAACGATGAAGACAAATAAGGCAAAAGTGAAGATAAAGACGAAAATTGAGATAAAGGCGAAAATGGAGACAATGAGAAATACATAAGAATTAGGTTAACAGAGTTGAAATTTTCCGATAGGAATCGAAATAAAATCAGCCATAAAGGTTACTGAAATTTATCGAATCATCGAAGTTTATAATTATCGAAATTTATCCATGCTTATTAAGTTATCGCAACGTATCGAATTATTCAAACTGATCAATGTTTACTGAGTTGTCGAAATTTATAGACACAGAAACTTAGTTGTCCAAATTTACGGATAGTTATCGAGCTATAAAAACGTGTGGGATTAACGAAATTTGTCAAGTTAAAGAAATGTATCAAGTTATCGATATTTATTGAATTATCATTATTTATAGACTTAACGAAATTTTCGAAGTGTCGTAATGCATGGAGTTCTTTCAACTTACAGAGTTATCGATAATTATTGATCTACTGAAATTGGTTGGTTCAACGAATCGAAGTTTATGGAATTTTCAAAATATATCGATTTATCGAAATTTCAATGTTATATAAGCTTATCGATTTATCACTGCTTATCGAATTTAATCGTCTTAACAGAGTGTAACGAGTTATCCAAATGTTTAGATAGTTTTCAAAAAATGTGGAGATGTCAAAAGTTTTTAAAGGTATCCAAAGTTTGTACATTTTTGAGTTATCGAAATTTATCGAGCCATCGAATTTCACAGTTATCGATATTGGTCGAGTTAACAAATTTTGTTAAGTTATCGAATTTTAGTGTTCAAATCATTGAAATTTATCGATAAACTTGAATGTATCGGGTCAATTCCAAGTCCTGCCGAAGTCCTCCAAAGACCTTCTCAGATAAAAAAAAGTTAGTTACGTTTTAGCAGAAGATTTTCCGATTAGTTAATTTGTACCGTATAAGTTTTGCTACGTGTTAAGTTTGAAAACCTCTCCAAGGCTTCTAAAACTAAAAAAACTGTCGAATTTCGACATTAACAGGCACTCTAGTATGTATATAAATCTTGACCCGTCCAGGTATCAAATATCTTCGTTTCAAGTTTCTCTAAACTACATTTGCATGATAAGCAGGGGTGTTTTTCTCGGAGTTTTCGTATATCTTAAATTTACAGTTATACGGAAAACGGGTGCAATCTTAGTCCGATTTGAATAATTTCTTTCTTGTACCGAGGTTATTAAGTGCAGCGAGTTTGGTAGAAATTTATAAATCGGTTACCGAGATCCACTTTTGTGGTCATAAGTGGGCGGCACCACATCCATTTTCCAAAAATGTATAATGATCTAATTTTATGCCAAATCGTTGATACAATAATCGGTTTTAAGTGAGCTAGCTTCAGTAGTTACTGATTTACCAGTTTTCGTGTTTCTGTAAATTACCGTTATATGGGAACTGGGTGTGGTTATTGTCCGATTTCAAAGATTTTCAACAGATTTCTTAGCTATACCCTAGGCAAGGCTCGTACCAAGTTTGGTAACGATTGGTGAAGTGGCCGTGCGATACAGTATTTTCAATACCAACCTACCTTGGATAAAGAGCAACCTACATACAAAATTTCGTTGCGATATCTCAATTTTTGCTCGAGCTATCGTCTACACCAGTGATTCCCAAAGCGGTCCAGGTGTACCCCCAGGGGTACAAGGGAGACTCGACTTGCCACCTGCATACTAAAAGGAAATGGATGTTCGTATAACACTGAGTGGGCGCGGCGGAAATTGCAGGCGGCAGAGATTTAAGCACTTGTGTATTTTCAATGCTACAGGCTAGTACGCCACCATTACCTTTGGTGAAGAGATTCTATAATGTTGAGTTCCCTGAGACTGAGACTGACCTCACACATTGTCAAATCTTCACTGATGGCTCCAAAACTGACTGGGTCATGATCTGGGTCATTGGCCAGCCCTCTAACTACTTCCAAACTAGTTCGGCAATGCAAGTCTCCGCTAAATTATGGTGGTAAACATAATGAGTTTGCTTTACTCTGGATGCCAGGTCACTCAGGAGTACCTGGTAATGAGACATCTGATCATTTGGCCAGAAGTGGCTCAGACCAGGCATTCCTCCAAGGCGAATTTATACAAGGTAGTGTTACTGGCGAATTTAGGTTTTCGTCGCAGTCCTTCTGAATGTCAAAATGATGTGTTTGTTGTAAACAAGGCGAATTCATATTACAACAAACACATCATTTTGACATTCAGAAGGACCACGGCGAAAATTTGAATTCGCCAGTAACACCACCTTGTATAAATTCGCCTTGCATTCCTCGGTGGAATACTTTTTATGCTTCTTGCTTGCTTGGTTGTTTGTCATTTTCTAGACTCGTTCTTTTCTCTTTTGTCGGTTTCCGATTTAAAAGTCTGGCGTAAAAAGCTTAGCCGTTTTGTTTTTTTAAGTTTTGGTTATTCGCCATAAACATTGACAAACATATGATTATTGACTATGCCAGAATCTAAACGAGAGATGAAATGTATCCGTTGTATATTGTTCGAGAATATTTTGGAAAAAAAATTTTTGTTATCGATGTTGAATTCGCCGCGATCCTCCTTTAAGGTAAAAACATAATGATGCGGCGAGCAAAGCGAAGAACTAGCCTCGAGCCAAGGCGAATTTATACAAGGTGGTGTTGATGGCGAATTTAGATTTTCGCCGAGGTACGTCTTAATGTCAAAATTATGTGTTTGTTGTAAAATGAATTCGCGTTGTTTACAACAAACACATCATTTTGACATTCAGTAGTACCACGGCGAAAATTTAACTCGCCATCAACACCACCTTGTATAAATTCGCCTTGCCTCGAGCAAACCTTCAATTACAAACGTGTATGTACGCTTTGCTCTTCACAATTTTTTTATTTTTTTTTTTTTTGAATGTTAAAAGTGAGAACACCCTTAATGTATGGACATATGTATATGCAAACAAATACATTTCCTTTTACCTCATTTATCACTGGTTTTTGTTGTTGCTGTTGCGACTGTTGCTGGGTTGTCTGTTGCAGTTGCTGCGCCTGTTTCTTAGCACTAACCCTTTTTGATTTCTTCGGCGCTACTGGTGTTGGATTTCCATTTGCGTCTACCGTTTTCTTCCTCACATTCTTAGTATTTGGCAATTTATTATCTTTTTTCCACTTCATACGTCGATTCTGGAACCAGATTTTTATTTGCCGTTCCGACAACACCAGCGTATGTGCGATTTCGATGCGTCTGCGACGAGTGAGATAACGATTGTAATGGAATTCCTTTTCCAGTTCGAGTATCTGATGGCGTGTGTAGGCGGTGCGCTGCCGTTTCGGTTCCATGCCAGGTTGGTAGGAACCATTTGCTAAAAAAATGCAGAAAAAATCAAGTTTGTGAATATGTACATATGTAAATAGTGCATACATATTTATGTATGTATATACATATTTTGAATAATTTAAATTTACATAAATACATATTTCATATTTTGAGGGCTCTAATTAAGAGCAATAGAAAAACCATGCAAACTTTAGATTACACTTTAGTTACTTGGATTGAAAATGATTTGATGAAACTTTTTAAAGTTATTTTATATTCAAAAAACGCATTTGAAAAATAGATAAATATACTGATATTTCGCAGAAATTTTACTTGTGGCAAGTAACTTTCTTTATCGCTAAACCACATTTTAAGACCATAAAATCAAAGTGACAGCTAAAGCTATGAACTTCCTGCAAGTGCCTTGAGGCTTAAGCCGCACGCTGAATTGTCTTGTTCATCTATATTTCAAACAGCAGTGCCAAATGTTTTCGCAGTCAATCAAACTTAAATAAAATACTGTTGACTACTTGACTTCAGTGAAATTTTTTAATTTAACTTTGCAAGTGAGGGTCACAGTTGTGCATTTTTACGAGAAAGGTGTGGCGATTTGTGCCTCTGACGCACTCACCGCCGCTCATAGAAAAACCAAAAGGCCGGCGCAGTGCGAGTTGTTTCGCGACAACACAATTAATCAACATCAAAAATGTGAAGGACGCGAAGAAGAAACGGACAGCAACTGATAACTAAGTGCATGCCTTAAAAGTGAGTTTTCCTTAAGGGCAATTTCCAACAATAGGCCACTGATGCAGGAGCGGCAATCAACCCTTTTATCAGCCTAACGTCGCGAAGTAAGAAAATTGAGTAAATTAAAAAAAAATGTATCACCTGCTGCCCATGCAACAAAGAGTTTTCTTAGCTGATACTTCACATATTGCTCCTTATATTTATATATACATTTATTTTTGTTATGTAAATATAAACATCCTCTGTCGGAATAAAGCATACAATCTCAAAAATTATCCAATTGAAAAAGGAGCTATAAATAAATTACTTTGAAACAAATGCAGCATTTCGGCCACTGCTTTTAATTTATATGAGCCCAATGCATTTTAAAGTAGTTTAAATCATATGCATTGTCGGACAATTGCTTGCTCCTTGTAATTCAAACTTAACATTTGAAAACACGCTTACATAATTATTTTGGCTGTAGCTTAGGGCTGCCAGACGTCCTGGTTTTGGTGCACTGATCCATCCTTAAATTTTTTGCTCTTCACAATTTTTTTATTTTTTTTTTTTTTGAATGTTAAAAGTGAGAACACCCTTAATGTATGGACATATGTATATGCAAACAAATACATTTCCTTTTACCTCATTTATCACTGGTTTTTGTTGTTGCTGTTGCGACTGTTGCTGGGTTGTCTGTTGCAGTTGCTGCGCCTGTTTCTTAGCACTAACCCTTTTTGATTTCTTCGGCGCTACTGGTGTTGGATTTCCATTTGCGTCTACCGTTTTCTTCCTCACATTCTTAGTATTTGGCAATTTATTATCTTTTTTCCACTTCATACGTCGATTCTGGAACCAGATTTTTATTTGCCGTTCCGACAACACCAGCGTATGTGCGATTTCGATGCGTCTGCGACGAGTGAGATAACGATTGTAATGGAATTCCTTTTCCAGTTCGAGTATCTGATGGCGTGTGTAGGCGGTGCGCTGCCGTTTCGGTTCCATGCCAGGTTGGTAGGAACCATTTGCTAAAAAAATGCAGAAAAAATCAAGTTTGTGAATATGTACATATGTAAATAGTGCATACATATTTATGTATGTATATACATATTTTGAATAATTTAAATTTACATAAATACATATTTCATATTTTGAGGGCTCTAATTAAGAGCAATAGAAAAACCATGCAAACTTTAGATTACACTTTAGTTACTTGGATTGAAAATGATTTGATGAAACTTTTTAAAGTTATTTTATATTCAAAAAACGCATTTGAAAAATAGATAAATATACTGATATTTCGCAGAAATTTTACTTGTGGCAAGTAACTTTCTTTATCGCTAAACCACATTTTAAGACCATAAAATCAAAGTGACAGCTAAAGCTATGAACTTCCTGCAAGTGCCTTGAGGCTTAAGCCGCACGCTGAATTGTCTTGTTCATCTATATTTCAAACAGCAGTGCCAAATGTTTTCGCAGTCAATCAAACTTAAATAAAATACTGTTGACTACTTGACTTCAGTGAAATTTTTTAATTTAACTTTGCAAGTGAGGGTCACAGTTGTGCATTTTTACGAGAAAGGTGTGGCGATTTGTGCCTCTGACGCACTCACCGCCGCTCATAGAAAAACCAAAAGGCCGGCGCAGTGCGAGTTGTTTCGCGACAACACAATTAATCAACATCAAAAATGTGAAGGACGCGAAGAAGAAACGGACAGCAACTGATAACTAAGTGCATGCCTTAAAAGTGAGTTTTCCTTAAGGGCAATTTCCAACAATAGGCCACTGATGCAGGAGCGGCAATCAACCCTTTTATCAGCCTAACGTCGCGAAGTAAGAAAATTGAGTAAATTAAAAAAAAAAAATGTATCACCTGCTGCCCATGCAACAAAGAGTTTTCTTAGCTGATACTTCACATATTGCTCCTTATATTTATATATACATTTATTTTTGTTATGTAAATATAAACATCCTCTGTCGGAATAAAGCATACAATCTCAAAAATTATCCAATTGAAAAAGGAGCTATAAATAAATTACTTTGAAACAAATGCAGCATTTCGGCCACTGCTTTTAATTTATATGAGCCCAATGCATTTTAAAGTAGTTTAAATCATATGCATTGTCGGACAATTGCTTGCTCCTTGTAATTCAAACTTAACATTTGAAAACACGCTTACATAATTATTTTGGCTGTAGCTTAGGGCTGCCAGACGTCCTGGTTTTGGTGCACTGATCCATCCTTAAATTTTATTTTTTTTTTAATTTAAGTCAATGCAGAAAACCATTTCTTTTTTGGCAGATTTTGCTATGAAAAAAACGGTTAATCTTTACGAAGCGTTTACTCTAGCAGTTGAAGTATCTGGTTAATTTACCTTATTTCTCTTTAGCTTATTTGGTTAAAATCTTGTTTTTTATCTTAAGGCAAATGCTAAAAAAACACAAGTTCCTCAACAGGTACGCGCCTGAGGGTTCATAAATACTACATAGATGCCGTCTTTAAATCGATTAAATCGAATATCGATTAATCGAGCCCTTCCGATTAGATTTTTTGTCGATATTTTAATTCCGATTCGATCCGTGAAATTTGAATTGGAAGCTGGTACAAAAAAATAATGGGACAACTCTCACCTTTCTAACTTGAGAAAGCAAAGACCAAAGTGACCTGCATCTCTATCTCCTCCGACTAAAGGGCTCCTCGAAGCCTCTTGGAAATAATGCTATATAAAATTATTGCTAATACTACAACAAAAACTCCAAAAAACTCCAAACTTTTTGCAAAATTTCATAAAATGTGTGTAATTACTCGTTTTGGAAAAAAATTGAGTACGTATGCAGTTTTGCAGTAAATCTTTTCTAAAAAGAGTAAATATAGTGTTAGCGAAACCAAAAAAAAACTAAAAAGCGTCCGTATTGCAAACAAATCTACATATCGTCGTTTAAAGTACAAAACCGCGTATCAAGAAAATGCAAAACCGCGTAGGTGAGGTTGCATGAATTATTTTCTAGAGAGTAAAAACACTCATATTTCAAAATGGTTCTCTTTTTTATAAAGCAATCGCATTTCTGGCTAGTATATTGCAGGACTAATGGATAAGGATAGAGCCCAGAGCTTATGTGAGCAAATACAATTTTTGGCACAAAATGTCAGTTACGCGGTATTGTAGAGCGACGATACGCGGTTTTGTACTTTAAACGACGATATGTATGTATATACGCATTAGCGCACACAAGGGGTGGGTTTTGGGGTTCAAACCCCCCCTAAAACTAATAACCTCAAATACAAACTGTATCTTAAAGCTAAGAATCCAGCTCAAGGAAATTATAAGAAACATTTATTATAATTTGTTGCCTGAAAAAGCGCTTTGCTTTTGCTGTAAATTTCTATGAGGAAATAAATATACGAGCATTTTTTTCTTGAGAGCTGCAAACTGATTTAAGAAATTTTAGTAGAAGAAAATTTCTTTTCCATTTCTCGTCCGTCGTTTTATGTGAATTTTTCGTTTTTCTTGAGAGTTCAGTTAATTTTTTCGGTATTCGAAATATTAACAAGTAAGAAAGTCTAAGTTCGGGCGGAGCCGAACATTAAATACCCGGCGCAAGTATTAAATATATATTTTTTCACCTTTCCGAAAGCAACCGCTACATGGTAAGCCGGGGTGTATCAATTTGGAGTAAATTACCGTTTTTAAATTTCGAAATATGGAAGTTTCAAGCATTTCTGAAATTTACCGTTATATGAAAAGCGGCCGTAATTTTAGTCCGATTTCAATAATTTTCAACGTTTTGCTTATATGTGGCAAGCACAATAACCACACCGAGTTTGGTACAAATTGGTAGAATGGTTACCGATTTACATATATGTGATCATAAGTGGGCGTGGCTACGCCCATTTTCCAAAAATGTATAATATTCTTATTTTTCGTCTAAAAGTTATTGTAAATATCAATTTTGAGTGAATTATATTGAGTAGTTACTAAAATATCGCAGTTTTCGTATTTCTGGAAATTACCGTTATATGGGAAGTGGGCGTGGTTACAATCCGATTTCGCCCATTTTCAATACCAACCTACCTTGGATTAAGGGAAACCTACGTACCAAATTTCGTTGAGATATCTCAATTTTGCTCGAGTTATCGTGTACACGGACGGACGGACGGACAGACGGACGGACGGACAGACGGACAGACGGACGGACAGACAGACATGGCTTAATCGATTTCTTTTTTCTCTATCATTTATGTATACATTTGTCTATATCTATCTCGATTCGTTTTGGCTGTTACAAACAACCGTTATGTGAACAAAATTAATATACCCTTGTGCACAAGTGCTCTCGGGTGTAAAAAAATTTAGCAATCGTGAAAACTCACCATCTCTATCGAAAACCAGAAACCAGAAATCGAAAAAATGAACATAAAAGTACACAAATTTATGGAATCAATAAATTTATTTTTACTGACTCTTTTAAAATTTTTTATTAGGTACTTTTTAAAGTTGAGCGCATCTTGAGTTTATAGAACTTTTTATTAAACAAGTAGTTTTTAAGGAAAGAACACAACCGACTTCAAATTTAGGGGTACCGTTAATTTCTTCATGATCCAATCATCGGATCTCTAAACCAAATTACGGGAT
>NW_016158432.1:97043-105639 GCF_001687245.7 Rhagoletis zephyria
ATTTTTTTTTTAATTTAAGTCAATGCAGAAAACCATTTCTTTTTTGGCAGATTTTGCTATGAAAAAAACGGTTAATCTTTACGAAGCGTTTACTCTAGCAGTTGAAGTATCTGGTTAATTTACCTTATTTCTCTTTAGCTTATTTGGTTAAAATCTTGTTTTTTATCTTAAGGCAAATGCTAAAAAAACACAAGTTCCTCAACAGGTACGCGCCTGAGGGTTCATAAATACTACATAGATGCCGTCTTTAAATCGATTAAATCGAATATCGATTAATCGAGCCCTTCCGATTAGATTTTTTGTCGATATTTTAATTCCGATTCGATCCGTGAAATTTGAATTGGAAGCTGGTACAAAAAAATAATGGGACAACTCTCACCTTTCTAACTTGAGAAAGCAAAGACCAAAGTGACCTGCATCTCTATCTCCTCCGACTAAAGGGCTCCTCGAAGCCTCTTGGAAATAATGCTATATAAAATTATTGCTAATACTACAACAAAAACTCCAAAAAACTCCAAACTTTTTGCAAAATTTCATAAAATGTGTGTAATTACTCGTTTTGGAAAAAAATTGAGTACGTATGCAGTTTTGCAGTAAATCTTTTCTAAAAAGAGTAA
Source organism: Rhagoletis zephyria (assembly GCF_001687245.7). Classification (NCBI taxonomy): domain Eukaryota; kingdom Metazoa; phylum Arthropoda; class Insecta; order Diptera; family Tephritidae; genus Rhagoletis; species Rhagoletis zephyria. The sequence continues at coordinate 97,661 of NW_016158432.1, forward strand.
ATATAGTGTTAGCGAAACCAAAAAAAAACTAAAAAGCGTCCGTATTGCAAACAAATCTACATATCGTCGTTTAAAGTACAAAACCGCGTATCAAGAAAATGCAAAACCGCGTAGGTGAGGTTGCATGAATTATTTTCTAGAGAGTAAAAACACTCATATTGACCCTTGAGGTACCATCTTTCCAATAAAAAAAGGATTATTGAAATCGGTTCACGTGGTCAAAAGTTATGTATTCCGGCGTATTGATAACCTCCTCTTTTTTTGAAGTCGGTTAAAAGTGTTTGAGTTCTGTTAATCTTATGTAAATAAAGTGCAGTTTATGGATTTTAAAACGTTTATTTATTTATTACATACTGTACATAAAACTTGCATGAATGTATTTTAAAGAGCGTATTATCTGAAGCAAATTTTCAGTATTTTCCGGTGATATATATTCAGAAATATAAAATCCCCCCCTAAAATATATTCCTGGGTACGCCCCTGTATATACGTAAGCTCCATTGCATTACATATACACTTTTTAAAATAGTGGTTAGTTTCGAAGTAAAACATACAATGTTTTCTCATTTGTGATAAAAAAAATAAGCATTTCCTTAAGTAGGGTTAAATAAATTTCCACTAGGCAATAAATGACAAAAATTTTAATGACAATGTTGGGCATTACGTTCATAAAAATATTCATTAGTGCAGTTCTTGAAACATCGCAAAGTGGCATAATGCTGCACATAAGTGAAAAAGAAACGCATTAGATACATTGGCATAATTTTTTTTTAATTATGTTTGGTTTTTTCAAAGCATTTACGCATTATTACCTACTTGATAGCTTTTGAATAAGTCTGGATATTGGATCCGTTATGAAAAAATGTACTACGCTACCTAAAGGTCAGTTCAGTTTTTGATGCAAAACGACAGATAATGCGAAACTACATCTATATTTCGCCCCTCCTGCATAACTAAAAAACAATGGACTTTTCACCTTTTCACATTTAGGTAACGATGTATGCTTTAAAAATTACAGCAATAGTTGGGTCAGATCCCCGTAGATTGTTTCTTTAGAAAAATTAAGTAAAAGACGTTATTTGATCAAATATATGAATCGGTATTGGAAGATCGATTTAATTTTTGCCAATTTCATCCAGCATCGATTATTTTTATTGCGATTCGAATCGTGTTTATTTCGATCTGGCATCTGCACTACATAGTAGATAATTTCAGGAGCTAAAATCTCTTCCCAAAGACCTGTCTGAAAGGCACGCCTTTCTCCTTTCTTCTTTGTATGGAGGGGCTTCTGCTTCTCTACCAGTGCTTTCAAAGCTGTTCTTTTTCTTCATTTTAAGGAATTTATTTAAGGTTCATATCAAATATGTTTTACTGAGACTTAAAACGCTTATTTAATTTCATTTGTAGTTCTAAATGATATAAACATATGTATATTTAAATATATTCGCGGAAATTGTATTAAGAAAAATTCTTCTAGAAAGCATGCAGAGATGTGGATCTTTCAGCACGTATTGGGTTAGCCTTTTAGAATGGCTTCACTTAAAATAGCCTACCTAAATTATATTCTTGTTTTCATGAAGCGCATTGTGCGATATGTGGAACAGTCAAGATAAACTTGTGCATTTCATGATCACGTTCATCATCATGAACTATTCAGCTCTACGGATTGTGCCAAAAAACTACCTTGCTTATAATATTAGAAATTACTTCAAAATAATGCAACGCTGGAACCAAAGCAACTGTATTTATAAGGAATATTTTAGAACCATATTCACTTGTATGTTCATTTCTAATTTCGGTGGTAAGTGTCCCGGTCGACGGGTTCAGACCAGGGTTGTTGCGAATATTCGCTTCCGCATTAATTTTAACATGCGAATGCGAATGTTGTAGAAGTGCACTGAAAAAACGTATATGCGGCAACAAAATAACTAGTTGTAGCCAATTTTTGCCTTTGGAGATGCCGAGATTGCCTGTGTAGATCACAAGATTCTGATCCGATACGGCTGGCAGCCACGACTTTGAAAGCAGAATTTTGATCGAAATTTTCATCCTTGGAAAATAACAATTTATTTACCATCTATTTAGATGCCTAATTACAAAACTGAAACGAAAAACACTCATGACCACATAGGCTGTCTAAATTCTAAACAGCCAAAAGAATGAGAATGAGGAATTCTTAAGAAAAACCGGAAACATCTAGATCGGCTAATAAGCGGTGTTTAAAGAATTATCTTGCTTGCCATGATGCTAAATTCTTCTGGTCAGAATGAAGATCAGGTGGTTAAGTACAGCCGACATTAGCAGCAGGACATCACCACGATAATAAAGTCGCCTACTATGGAACCATAAGTAAGAGACTTAGCTGAATGGAGAATACAGGCTTACGTATNAAGTACAGCCGACATTAGCAGCAGGACATCACCACGATAATAAAGTCGCCAACTATGGAACCATAAGTAAGAGACTTAGCTGAATGGAGAATACAGGCTTACGTATCTCAACTTAAATTGAAATATTAGTTTTTCGAAATCAGTCCTTACATACTTACACATAGTTCAGCCATTTCAATTGCATTTAAGCTTTCACTGATGCCCTACTGGCCAACAGAAACTGAAATCTTAATTGATTGGTTTCACAATCCGATAAGCAATTTCAATGCTTTATTTTTGCGAGTAGTTGGTCTACACCTCTGTAAATAAGATGTTTGGGTAAACGAATGTGAATTAATGGAGAGCAATTTCACTATAAGATTAATAGAACAATCCATTGTGACAGCTCAAATATTACCATTTGGTGTAGTTATATAATCAGAACGAAGAAAATACTAAAACGTATAGCATTACCCTTCGGTCGACTGTCTTGTCCATGGGCTTTCCAAACAGCAACACTTTACCAACAAAATGGTATATCTTTGCGTTTAATTTACTTGGGGTAGTAGCTACTCTATATTCACATTAAACATAAATTACTTTGTTTCGACCAAATTACTTCACATAAACCACGTACGTTCACATTTTCTTTCATAATTTTTATAACACGTGAACGTACGACTGTGTGATTTGTACTTGATTTCAAAAAACAAATTGTTGCATAACTTTAGGTCTTTTTTAAAATTGCCTCAACAGTGGGGGCTAAAATAAATTAAAAATCTTTTTTTCTTCATATGGTTCTTGATTTATGATAAATTATTTAATTTCTATTTTATTTATTGACCGATTTTACAAAGCGAAATTAGTTGATTTCAGCATGATTTGTTATAAATTACAAATGAGCAGTGTACGCAAATAAACTATATTGTACGTTACTATCGTTCGTTTATTACTTCAACAGTTCGGTACAATACGAAAACAAAACGGCTGAGTTCACTTTGCGATAGTACACTACAGTAGTTTAGTAGTTACAGACGAAACAACAAACGAAATTAATCGTGCAGAGAAAAATATATGTATGTATGTAGTATGTGTTTTTAAATTGAATTGGATATGAAAATTTACGGAAAAAAATATTTTTCACGTAATTGAAACGTTTGCATACATATAAAACGTACCCTATGGTACAATTGTCACAAACGAAAAGCAAACGTTTCTCGTTGGGGAAAATGACGGTGAATCTTACAATTTGTTTCTGACTATGTACAAAACTGTACAAAACCACAAATGATATGATGATCGATGAGCAAACGGGAATTGTTTTGTGCAGTTTATTTTCGTACCCTGCAAATGAGCCGATAATGATGATGATAATGATTACGATAATGTGAACATGCTTTTAGCTTAATTATTTTGGTAAATAAAAAAAAAATGTTTTACTTTAAATACTCGTTCGTGACTGATTTGGTTACAAAAGACTCACGTCACGTGTTACTTAGCCCACAAGTCAGTTTTATAGCACATTGAATTTTAGTATAACAATGTACACATTTGAAGTGGCTGAGAAATCGCATTGATTTTAAATAATTTTTTTGTTGACGGCTTTAGGCATTTTTCTCCATATAAATTATGCGTTAGTGTTTTGTTAGATGGAAAAAAATGGCTAGAGTCGTCAGCAAAAAAATTATTAAAAATCAACGGGATGTCTCATCCACATCAAATTTGTACACTGTGGTTCAACTGAATACTCTTCCCATTCGCGCAGCCTTTCGCGTTCCCAAAAGCAACGCAAATACCAATAATACGCCAGTAATAGTTAAGTTCGTCCCCTCGAGCGATCAGCCACAACTCTTCATGGCGCTGACAAAGTTTTACAAGGCGAAAAAGAGGGGAATCACTCTTCGGGACATTGGACGTGACATTGATGAGCGAATTCATGAGAGTAATTCTAGAAGTAACCGCGAGACTTTTCAGTTTGCCTTGCAGCTTAAAAAATAGATGCACTTGTCGTCGGTCTTCTCAATTCGCGGTACGTTCAGTCAAAGGGAGATGCGTTAAAAGTTTGCAACAAAGGTGATGTCGAACGGATTGCGGCTGGCAGCTTATGACTTTTTTTATGTTATCTCTTCTCAAATCCCTACTGTTCCTTTATCTATCTCTATACTTACAGTGAAAAATCTTTTTCTTATCTACCCTCCAAAAAATTTGCGCCTTATATAAAGCTTATTTTCTTTGATATATAAGCCTTATTATAAGGAAAGTATACTCCATGTAAGGCCTTATTTTAAGGGCTTATGTAAATCTTATTTACGGCAAAATCAGGTGCGGAATAAGGAATGTTGCATACAACTGACTTCCCTTACAGATGTCAGACATTAAATTATACAGGGTTGGGCACGCTGCACGGCTTTTCATAATTAAGAAAAAAATAAAAATTAAATAAAATCTTAAATTTCATGTTCCGCCTGATGGGGATTGAACCCGTACAGCCTTGGTAGCAACCAATTGTATCAAGCATGTTCCCTGCATTAAAATTTTGAGACAGTCTGACAAAACGCTAGTTCCGAACTATATTAATCAGAACTATCTCTTAACTAGTGCAAAACGGATGCAGAGCGGGACAGTTGAAACTACACAGTCTCATTTTGTCGTGGTAATAGTGCGTCGCGCTCAGTTATGGTTGCCACGTTTTTATAAATGTACTAAAACTGGTATTTTTCGTGCATGTGTCTTTTTTCCTATTTTGCTTATACGTATAGTGAAATAATGAATCGTGGAAGTTTTTAGTAACCAATGCTATTAGTTTATAGAAACTTTTCCATACCAAAAATTTAATACTTGTAAAATTGTAAAAAATTTTAATAGGTTTAACTCATTTGTTTAATACCTGGACAAAATTTTATTGGAATGTAATCTTTGAAAACGCGGGCGGCCAGATGATTTCGGTGTTTAGATTTTATTATTTTCATATAAATACAAATTTAGTGCTAAAAATATAATATAAATTATAAATATTATTCATTAAGTATTTTTGCGTATAAACCGGCATTTAAATTTCTATATCGATTTCTCAGATGGTATAACAAGTATATTAGTGTCGTACGTTTATAATCCCCATAAAGGTAATTTCTTGGACTCGTTTTTTGCTGAAATGTCTATGTATTTAATTGACTATGAATTTTATGTTATTTGTGGTGATTTTAATGTGAATCTCCTACTGTATGATTCCTATGCTGTTAAATTACGTGAACATTTATCTACTTCTGGATTAGTAAAAGTGAACAAACTTTTACCAACGAGATTTTCCAATAACTCAAATCCTAGTCTACTGGACTACTTTATCGCCTCTAGCCTTAATCATGTTTTTAAATTTGACCAAATAGTTTTTGTATCTGATCATGACTTAATTTTTTGTACTGTAAATGTGTTTTTTAATCGTCCTTCTGTTAGTGCCATGTTCATGTGTCGTGATTATAAGTCTATTCATGTTAATGAGCTGTCTAATGACGTGTCAAGAGTTAGTTGAGATGATTGTTGGTTCTGTGATACTGTGGACAAAAAATTTACCTTCTTAAATACAAATTTAACTAGTTTATTCAATATTCATGTTCCTCTCCGTACGGTTCGAGCTGTTAATGATATAAAAGTACTCGCAATAAAGCAACTGCTATCATAAGACAGGCTGTGGTGCAACTTAAAAAGTCTAAAGGTCCATGGAAGTTTGAAACCAGATTGTGGCTTAGATGCTAATGTTTTAAATGATTATTTCTCCTCTTCTGGGAAAAGTAATACTGCTCCTCAAACCTCGCGTACCTGTCGGACTCAGAGTAACATTGAAAAGGAACTTCAATTTGAGGGAGTTAGCGAAGGCGAAGTTCTGAGGGTATTAGGTCTGATGCTTTTGGTGAAGATGGGATTTCACTGAAGTTCATAAAACTCGCACTGCCATTCATTGTAGGTACATAATAAATCATTGTTTTACGACTTCGTGTTTCCAGCATTTTAAAATCATATAGTTAAAAATAAAAAAATTAAATTGTACACAATTGTTGTTGTTTGAGATTGAAAATGAGAATGTGAGTGTGATTTTGAGTTTTGCATTTTTAACTTATATCGCTGGCAAACGTCAGATTGCTTCTCAATGGTTTTACCTTGTTATGTTTTTATCATGGTTAGAGTACAACTCAAAATAAGCTTTTCAGGCTTTTGGCGTTCAATTCAGTTATAAGATTTATAATACGGCCTGAGAGCCAAAATTCACAACGCCTTGTTGTGGAGTTCTACTCTTAAGTGTTCTTTCTTGCACGCGTTATGTGTTCGGACCAACAATCGAGTTTTTCCTCTAAAAGTGAAAAATATAAATTCATCACTGCAGTCGTAAGATTTAAATAATGATGTCATATAGCTAAAGGCAGATTTGACGTTCTAGTCCTGAACTAAAGTTGAAGCTGAGTTCACAACTTAAAAGCGTTCAAAACTTTTCTCAGTTGCTTTCCCAGAGAGAAAAACATAACAACAACCACATGGAAGAAAAGTTCTGAACTGTAACGATGAATCCGCCTTAAGGACCTCAATTTCTCTTTCTCTCCATCGTGAATATCGCCCACGATGCAACGAAACAAAGGTGGCTAATCCACTCTTTGTCGATTTGACGTCCCGTACGATCTTTTCTCTCTTACACTTGCGACAGAGCAGTATTGGCTTCAATTTATCAAGATTATTCAGTGAAATCGCAGCACAGTGGGCAGTTTTTTAAAACCCCTTGTCAAAAGCCGAAAAGTGGTACAATTTTAAGCAAACNTAAACTATCCTTAATTTTAGCGGTTGAAGTTCAACCGCTGGGCGAACACTAGTAATTTCAAATTCAAAATGGCGGATTGTTGTTGTTGTTGTTGTAGCGGCTACAACAACCCCGCCCAGATCGGCTGATATCTCAGTCGTTGTCGTCGAGTTCCACTAACGGCAGCCCCAAGAAGCGTGCAGCCTCTATGAGGTCAGTCCATAGGGACGACGCCGTTAGGGTTGTGGGGTTTCCCGGGCATGCGAAGAGATGTTTCGAGTCGTGTGGGGTCTCTCCGCATGCCGGACATTCGTTCGGCACATCCGCATTTAACCTAGACAGGTAGGAATTTAGCCTGCTGCAGTAGCCAGAGCGAAGTTGGGCTATTGTAGTTCTGGTCTCCCGAGGCAGATGGAGCTCCGTCATGTCGATGTCCGGTGTTTGTGTGCCTAGAACGGCATTCACAGGTCTTGAGTCTACATAACTCGAGACTGCGTCCCTGTGAATGCCGTTCAGGGCCTGTCTATGGGCTGACGGGTCCAGAGGTTGCTTAATGAACCTCTGAACTTCGTCCGTCAGTTCATATAGATGCCTCGTGACGTGCCTCGGCGAGGGCTCCTCTGCAAGCAGCTGTCTATTTGGGTGGCCATATCTGTCGCTCCGAACAAGAAACTGCTTGCAGAGTATCGTGTTGTGCTCCCTAGTTGGGAGCATTTTTGCCTCATCGTGGAGGTGGTGTTCTGGTGTCATCAGGAGGCATCCTGTCGCTGTCCTGAGTGCTGTATTTTGTACCGTCTGTAGCTTCGTCCACTGCGTCCTACTAGTCCCCG
>NW_016158432.1:105867-109045 GCF_001687245.7 Rhagoletis zephyria
TGGTATGGTCTGTGGTGTTATTATGTTGCTGTGCTGTGGTGACTGTGTGAGGCTGCTCTGGTGGACTGAGGATTGCCGTGGAGGCTGCTCTGTTTGAGCAGCAGTGGGCCACATACGACGTGGTCCACTGCCGATGTGTCCGTAGTCCTGAGCAGACTCTGAGGTGACACCACCCCTCGCAAGCATTGCACTTGACAGAGGTGGAGTTGTGGTGTAGTCGTCTCTGGCATACACAGCAGGTGTAGGTTACTGGCCCTGGATTTGACTCGATGCCAGCCCTGAGTAGGAGAAAACGTAGCGAATGGTGCCCTATAGACGAACAACATCTGAGATACTTCGCCGACCTAAACGGGGTTAGATCGCCGAAACAACAGCCCTTGGTCGGGTAAAACCCGAGTCATTCCGGTACGTAGAACCGGCTGTCGTGGGAATGCAAAATGGCGGATTCATAATGGCCGCTGTGTTCGTTTGAAATAATCCGATTTTTACCAAAACTATGGTAGTTAAATATAAAAGGTCATGTTTTCTGCTTTTTTGTTATATAATGTGTTGTAGCGGTTAACAATGCGCGGTACCATTCCCCAGGGTCTGGATTCCAGCCCAGTTTCCAGCCAACACCAACAAATAAAAAACTAAATTTTTTTTCTAATAGTCCGAGTGTATTCAGCCATGGGCAGCAGCTTCTCATAAAAATACAATCGCCGTTCGGACTAGGTCCCCAACATCAAGGCGCATGCCACAAATCGGAGCAGAAGCTCGGAGAAACTCTAGCGAAGTATGTTTGTTTTTAATAATTTTGGTCCACAAATTTACACGAAAACTGCGGAATTTTAGATGAATCAATAAACATACATTGAGGAAAGAAACGCGTAAGAAAAATGAACATTTTTTATTTGATTATCGTATAAAAATTTTCGTATTTAAATATGTATAAAAAAAAATAGTAGAATCAAATAATAACGTATATAAATCAAGTGAAAAGTGTTCAAAAGTATTGTATGTATAATACAAATGTTCAATTTAAATACGCCCGTATTAAAATGAAGCATTTTTCACTGCACGGATAGCGTTTTACACGTCTCGGATGCTTTTTCATGTGTAATTAAGAAAGTATGTATATACCCTGCAGTAAAATTTAGAGACAGTCTGTTAAAGCGCTAGTTCCGCTCTATACATTCCAGAACTACCTCCGAACTAGTGCAAAACGGCTGCAGGGAGGGACAGTTGAAACTTTTGGTGTGGTAGATGCGCTCTGTTGAAAAGTAAATGCACAAATTATCACTTCTCGTACAATACTAAAACAGCTCAGCGGGAAGACCTCCGACTCCAACATCGTTGGTCGCGAGTTCAAACCGCGGTGGAGGCAGTTGTGATTTTCAGATTTAATAAATTTAAATTGTTGAGTTCCGCTTAAAAATTTTAGAGAACATGATCAAATTTAATATAAATAAAATAAAAGAATAAAAAATAAATAAATAAAATGCAATCTGTAAAAGAACAGAAAAAATTAAAAATATCAAAGAATCTGATAATCAAAATTTTTTTCATAAATAACCTATTGTCGCAGATCTGTCCAAAACGGAAAAAGTTCAGAAAAGAAAAAAATATCCAGTTTNAATAACCTATTGTCGCAGATCTGTCCAAAACGGAAAAAGTTCAGAAAAGATAAAATATCCAGTTATTTGGTTTAAAAATATTTTCTCATAAAAAAACTTATTGGCCCAGAACTGTTCCGAACTAGTTCCAAAGTTCTACAGAGGTGACAATTTCCACTTCGTAGGACATCGCCATGTAAAAACAGAAGTTGAAAGCATTGCGTTGGGATAGATCGAGAACCAGTACCGCCTCTTAATGAGCTAGTTCTGCGCTAGTTCTGAACTAGCGCAATTTCCTGCAGGGTATGTATACCAAACATGCACAGCGGTGACAACACATACACACATACATAGTACATCCCTGCAGAAAATCTGACTAGCTCAGAACTAGCGTAGAACTAGACTTTTTGCCGACAGTACTTGTTCTAGCAATACCCAAGCAATGCTTTCAACTGTCCAGTTTTACACGGCGATGTCATTGGCGGTGGCAATTGTCGTTCAGTGCATTACTTTGCAACTGGTTTTTAACCGGTTCCGTTTTGGACATTTTTTTTATAGAAAACGTTGCTTAAGATTCCATTTTTAATACTTTTTTCGTTGATTCTTTTCTGTTACAGATTCCATTTTTGTATATTATTTTTTTTATTAAAAAAAAATGTTGTAAGCTGCACGCAACAATTTAAATTCATTAAATTTTAAAATTCACAACTGCCTCCACCGTGATTTGAACTCGCGGCCAACGATGCGGAGATGTCGGAGGTCCTCTCGCTGAACTACTTCCGTATTGTACGAGTCCTGAGCATTTACACCGCAAGTTTCAACTGCCCCACTTTGCATCCGTTTTGCACTAGTTCAGAGATATGTAGCGCTTTGCCAGACTGTCTCTAAATTTTATTGCAGGGATATTTATCTGCACAAATGCAATGCAAACATTCCATAAAGATGCAACTCTGGGACATGTACATAATAACTACTTTTAGATGAAAGATACAATTTAAAAAAATAATTAATTTAATACACCTGACGACTTTGGGCGCATTGAGCTTCTCAGCTGAAATTCTGCATAATTTCTCGATGCGAGAGTCATACAAAAACTGAGTGGTTTTGCAGTATAGAGCACTTCAAAATAGGCAGCTACTTAGCGTCAGCAAAGTTAACGGTATAAAAGGGCACGGCGAAGTAAAAAAATGCGTTGGCGGTGCCTCACAGATCAGTTGCGCCCGATTGGGATCAACTTGTCAAATAACGTTAAATTACAGGCATCTAACCCTAATTTATTTTTCATGCAAATATAGGTTCGAGTATTTTTTATGGAGTATGAAGTAAAGTGTTTTGTGATATAATATTACTTTCCATTTTGTGAATTTGGTGCAAGGTCTAATAAAACAATTGCATGTACTATTTAAAAAAAAACACAGGATGTAAAGTTATACCTTGGGTTTATTAATGCAAGATATACATATATACTAATTTCTTGCTTACAATGTTGGTAAAATGAAGGATGTAATTAAGTAACTTAACAACTTATTCAGAATTTTTATTGTAATAATTTAAATTGCAAATTCAATTTTGCGCTTTCCTTT
>NW_016158432.1:109263-127533 GCF_001687245.7 Rhagoletis zephyria
ATTTTTTCTTCTTCTTCCATTCTTGCTCACGTTTTGGCATTTCTCTCTCGCAATTGCACCAGTGTGACGTCACACAAAAGTTATTCTCAAAAATCCTCTCTGATCGGCGCAATCTTGTATTCTATCATTCTTGATGGGCGCGGAATAGCGGGATCCACGGGACCCACGGTAGTGATCTAAAATTGGCCGGGATGGGTAGTATCGGGTAGATCTGTAAAAATATGGTGTACGGGACGGAACAAAAATCATTTCCCGACACTCCCGATAAAACCGCAACCTCCGCAAAGTCACAAAATCTTCCTTAAAAACGATGTTTGAAATATGCACTTTTAATGTTTTATTGAGACGAAAACGAACAGCAAATCAAAACAAAATAATTGGAAGATGCTAGATTTTTCATTATTATTTTTATTATTTCATATTAATTTGAAAAACCCACGGGACCCGCGGTTCAATTCTGAAAAACGTCGGGATCTGCGGGGTCGGGATTAAATATTTAGTCCCGTGCCCATCTCTACTACATACTCAAGAATTTTCTACCAAAAATGAGCTACGCCAACGATGCAGACAAGTGTGCACGCCGCACATTCACGAGGTGGCGCGGCGCCTCAGCAGTACCGCTATTTTCCTTGGCAAATTTGATAGAATCAGCTATTTGCGTGACGTCAACAGAAATGATTTGTTCTCGTACAGTAGTTATGATAATTGTAATAGTAAAATTTGTTTACTCTCAAAACAAGCAGAAGGACCAGCAAAACATTGGCGTAAAATAGTTACTGCTGATTTCTACTAGCTTGGCGGTAATGAACGGCTATGAAAATTATTTTAATTTTGATTATATTTTTAAAGTCGTTAATATTTTTATGCGCATACAAATGTCTGGTTACACAGTTGAAAGTGAAATTTCCTACATACGTGCACCGCGGAAATAGACAAAAAGTAGTATCAGAAAGTTCGATTTGACATACATACATACATTCATAGTGTCTACATACCCATTGTTTTAACTTTTCACGTTGACGAAGAGTTTTACACGATTTTTTATTCTATAAATAATCTTGTGCAAGCCTAAAAAATGGTTACGATTAAAGATTAAAATAAAATTAAAACTTACAAATTTTTTTTTTTTTAATTTCTCATTTGAGGTAATATATTTTATCCGAAATTTTGCTTTTTCGCCCCCATCGCCACAATGAGTAAACAAAAAAAATCAAACCGTACATAGCTATGTCTTACGTCAGTATTTAGATAGCGTAACAATGAAAAAGTATGTTCTACATACCTACTTTAGATTACAATGTCCATTAACGGATGTTTGAAAACTGTTATATTTTGGAATACAATACCACAATTTTAGCAACGACGAAAACTCTACTTTACGAAAAGTTGAGAGCAAATTGCTAGCAACAGTCATTTCGATCTCTTGTCCCACTAAATGCCTAAATGCATACGAATTTACCAAATTTTGTTTAGACTTTCGGCCAGGTTTTTCGAAAAATTGGCCACTGTGCGCTGGAGAAATTTATCACAAATGTGTGAACGAGTTTCCATACAGTTGATTTACAAAGTTCACACAATAACAATAAAAATTTTACTAGCAGAAATTAGCAAGAGAGCCAAAAAAAATAAGAGCGGTAGAACGAGAGAGAGCTGCTAGTTTCTGCTGGCTTTTTGGGTTAAGAAACGCTTCCCAGCAGAAATTATTGATAATTTGTGATAATTATCTGTTAAGAAACAATGCTAATGCCAATGAATGAAATTCTCGATAACGGATGGCAGTCCAAAAGGCCTGTGTGCCCAACTTAGGTTCATAAATTAGCATTGTTATTATCTCCATATGTCGAGTAGGAGGAGAGGGTCGATTTCCATATGGCAACAGGAAGGGGCCAATTTAATAAAGTGCCATGTCAGTGAGAGGATACAGTTCAAAGAAAATTAAAGACAACCAGAAATGCTGCATTCGATTTCTTTTACATATGTACCTTAGGGCGGGTAAATTTTTTTTCGACATCGTTTTTTACAATTCGGATTCTACATAAAATTCTAAGAAAGAAAGACCATAGCTCTAAAATTAATTTCGGGCCTGCGGAATTTTAAAAGACGATATTTTTAATCAATACTAAGTTAGTATGCAGATTAATATATACTAAAGTTTTACGAATTTTTTTTTTAATAAAAACTTGTGCTTGGGAATTGTTTCATACAACAAAATAATTTCTGAAATCTATACTAATATGTACATATCGATAGCTTAGAGTGAAAAGTTGCTAAGTCCACTTTTTATGAAAACTCATATTTTGATATAGAGGCTAAAGAAATTGAATACGCATCGTTTCGAGAATTATAAAGGTACTTGTTTCATTTTTTCCTCTTCATAAGCAATAAAAGGAAAATTTGCTAAGTCCAAAAGGAGCACCACAAATCCAATAAGGCCAAAATAATACGACATCTTTTAATAAATATCGAATCCTTCTGATTCTTATGGAGTTTTGCTTTGCTTTAAACGCAAAATGTTTGATTCAAAGTATTGCGAAATAGTTAAGAAAATGGCTATAGGAAGGTTTTTTCCTCTCCTGTAAAATTTTTAAAATGGGACTTTGCAACTTTTCTTTCTAAGCTAGCGATATATATTTTAAAAGCCATATTTTCTATTCAGACATCTCGACAACGGCTCTACCGATTTTTTTGAAAAGTTGGACACCTACTGCAGACTTTCAAAGGATGGTTATAGGCTCAAAAATATTTAGATATATAAAGGGGGCGTGGGACCTCTCATACAAACCGAGTTTTTCAAACTGCATAAACGATATTTCACATTCTGCATTCTGCATAAACGATATTTCACACATGGATTAGTAGTTTAGGAGCTAATCATTGACCTCTCATACAAGCCGAGTTTTTCAAACTGCATAAACGATATTTCACATTCTGCATTCTGCATAAACGATATTTCACACATGGATTAGTAGTTTAGGAGCTAATCATTGACCTCTCATACAAGCCGAGTTTTTCAAACTGCATAAACGATATTTCACATTCTGCATTCTGCATAAACGATATTTCACACATGGATTAGTAGTTTAGGAGCTAATCATTGACCTCTCATACAAGCCGAGTTTTTCAAACTGCATAAACGATATTTCACATTCTGCATTCTGCATAAACGATATTTCACACATGGATTAGTAGTTTAGGAGCTAATCATTGATTCATCGGCAATTTTGCATAATTAAAAACAAATTAAAAAAGTTACTTTCGGTAAAAATATCAACATGAAAGATGAATTTTTGCACGTCAAAGCATGATTCTTCATTTATACAATAAGGCCCTGCTCATCTAAATTGAATACTAAACGTAGAAGTTATGAGTAATACAAAAATTTCTTTACAAATTTATGATTTGCATATTATTGAGTACACACTAGAGATGGGCATGGGACTAAATATTTAATGCCGATCCCGCCCATCCTGAAATTCGACTTTTAAGTCCCGAACCCGCCCATCCCGACGTTTTTCTGAATTTTACCGCGGGTCCCGTGCGTCCCGATATCTATCTTTAAAGCAGGCTACAAACGGACAACAAATTGAAACGATCGGATTCGGATCGGGAGATTTCAACGTGTGTGGCGTGGTTTGCAAACCGATCGAAAGTTGACATAAATGTTCATGTCTTTCAAATTAATTTGAAATAATAAAAATAATAATGAAACACTGGCATCTTCCAATTATTTTGTTTTGATTTGCTGTTCGTTTTCATCTCAATAAAACATCGTTTTTAGGGAAGATTTTGTGACTTTGCGGGGGTTGCGGTTTTATCGGGAGTGTCGGGAAAGGATTTTAGTCCCGTCCCGTCAACCATATTTTTACAGATCTTCCCGGCCAATTTTAAATCAGTATCGTGGGTCTCCCGGGTCCCGCTATCCCGCGCCCATCCCTAGTACACACCTTTTACTACAATTTTGAATCTATCTCTTATCTATATCTCAGAAATGGTAATCCTTAGGAAGGCAAATGTTAGAACAGTTTTTATAGATAATGGTATGACCTACAATTTCGTCTCACCTATTTTTATGAGACACCTTACCGTTTTGCTGGAAAATTCAAAAAATTAATTTATGTGACTTTTGACCTTGAATTACTTTTTTTTGCAGACGTGAGATCGATGGGGACTTTTGACATTTCAGTTTTAATAGTGTTCGCAACATTCGTACCAATTGTCAGCTTTATGCGAATTATTGTAAGTTTACCCCTATTTTCTTAGCTAACTTGTCTGAGCTATTGATTTGTAGCGCCACCTTGCGGTTTTTTAAATAAGAAATAGATATCAAAAATTAATTATTCTTATCAAAAACCCCCAAATACCAATTTCTATAAAAAAATATAACATTCGTAACACTTTAGTAAATATTAATCTGTTTAAGGGGCGTCCATAAATCATGTGACCACTTTAGNTGATGACAGATTTTAGTTTATTAAAAGTTTGTAATAGTAATGCATTATTGTATTATGCATTTCAGAACAATAATAAAGAAACGCCTCAACTGAACGACAGTTCTACCCCCGCAATTGAACCCGACTGCAGCCAGAGTGAAACCGCAGACGTAGTTCAAAATAGCAAGGACTCTGAAGAGTTTACTACGCCAATTTGTCGTAATACCCCAGCGCAGGACGTTCTGCGGAATCAAATTTCTTTACTGAAAGCTGAATACAATGTGGCATTGCTCCGTGGAAAATCAAACGAAATTTCTAAAATCAAAAAACGTATTGAGTCTTGTAAAAAACATCTCCGAAGAAAAAAGCTTCACGCTATTCACTCCAAAAAGCATAGGTTAACTCTTAAATCGAAACTAGCAGAAATAAGTGCAAATAATGTCGACGCAGCCAATGTAACACATAGTACTCCAGTCCGTCCTCGTATTGAATGTAAACAGCCTGAGTTACTCAAAACAATTGTCGACATAGCCATGTTTGGTGCTTCTCCCAACGAACGTCGGCGAAGTGAAATTGTACGGAGTTGTCAAACCTTAAGCGACCTTCATGAAAAATTGTTACATCTCGGTTACCAAATATCTAGAAGCGCGACATATTTGCGATTAATGCCAAAAAATTGTAAAACGTCGGAAGGAAAAAAGCACGTTGTTACCGTACCTGTTAAATTGAGTCGGCCAGAGGCTGATCATCACAAAAGCCATTTGGACCAGCACTTCTGTGTCGCTACAATTAGATCGTTGGAAACGCTAGCAAGTATTCTAGGCCCGCTGCAAGCATGATTTCTATCGCAAGATGATAAAGCTCGTGTACCAATAGGTTTAGCAGCTGCTAACAAGCAGGCACCTGTCTTAATGCATATGGAGTACCGCGTTTCGCTTCCTGATCACGATTGGATGATAGCCGCCAGACACAAGTTGATACCTAGCGTTTATGCTGCATGTGTAATACAAAATGNCGTCGGAAGGAAAAAAGCACGTTGTTACCGTACCTGTTAAATTGAGTCGGCCAGAGGCTGATCATCACAAAAGCCATTTGGACCAGCACTTCTGTGTCGCTACAATTAGATCGTTGGAACCGCTAGCAAGTATTCTAGGCCCGCTGCAAGCATGCTTTCTATCGCAAGATAATAAAGCTCGTGTACCAATAGGTTTAGCAGCTGCTAACAAGCAGGCACCTGTCTTAATGCATATGGAGTACCGCGTTTCGCTTCCTGATCACGATTGGATGATAGCCGCCAGACACAAGTTGATACCTAGCGTTTATGCTGCATGTGTAATACAAAATGGTGAAATAGGACGTCCGGAAGCAGTAACCTACTCTGGACCATCTTATATTGCCATCAGAAGTGGAAAGCACTCGTCATCGACCGCATCCACACATGCATTTGATTTTGAAAAACTTATCACATTAACTCAATTCCGAAATGTCATAAAAGATAATTGTGGACGTGTTAAGCCGGTTATTTTTGTGTCTTCTGACGGAGGCCCGGATGAAAATCCTAGGGGGGTTGGGTTCGCATAACATCACCATAGATCACTATNTATGGAGTACCGCGTTTCGCTTCCTGATCACGATTGGATGATAGCCGCCAGACACAAGTTGATACCTAGCGTTTATGCTGCATGTGTAATACAAAATGGTGAAATAGGACGTCCGGAAGCAGTAACCTACTCTGGACCATCTTATATTGCCATCAGAAGTGGAAAGCACTCGTCATCGACCGCATCCACACATGCATTTGATTTTGAAAAACTTATCAAATTAACTCAATTCCGAAATGTCATAAAGNGACCGCATCCACACATGCATTTGATTTTGAAAAACTTATCACATTAACTCAATTCCGAAATGTCATAAAAGATAATTGTGGACGTGTTAAGCCGGTTATTTTTGTGTCTTCTGACGGAGGCCCGGATGAAAATCCTAGATACCCCAAGGTGGTTGCACATGCAATTCATCACTTCCAAAAACATGACCTCGACGCTATTTTTATATTCACAAACGCACCTGGTAGAAGCGCCTTTAATAGGGTTGAACACAGAATGGCTCCATTAAGTCGGGAATCGGCGGAGGCNCCGCATCCACACATGCATTTGATTTTGAAAAACTTATCAAATTAACTCAACTCCGAAATGTCATAAAGGATAATTGTGAACGTGTTAAGCCGGTTATTTTTGTGTCTTCTGACGGAGGCCCGGATGAAAATCCTAGGGGGGTTGGGTTCGCATAACATCACCATAGATCACTATGGGGGTAGAGGGTCCCAAAATGTAAAAAAAAAATGATCACGTGATTTCTGAACGCCCCCTTAGCATCAATTAAAGATATCATCTTTTAAAATAGCGCAGGCTCGAAATTCACTTTAGCTCTATGGTCTGTAGGACTTTTTTTCTTAGAATTTTATGAAAAATCCAAATCTGCTAGGAACGATGTCGAAAAAAATCGATCCATACAAATTGACCCGCCCTAATGTACATACATGTACATACATATATGCATACATACATAAATACATGTATACATATGTATATCAGCAAATACATAAGTAAAGGTGTATATTTGAATGTAAACGCCTTTAATAATTCAAGTGACGTGGTTAACAAATATTTGGTAAGCTCTAAGAAGTAGTGGCTAACGAACTAGATTAAGGCCGTTGACAGTTTTGGCGTATCGAACATCACAGCGGAAACATGTGGCACGAAGTTGTAAAATCAATTAACACGACTTAATAAAATTAGGCGAAAAAATACTTATTCTCTTTTTCTACCACTTCATCCCAATTGGGACTTTTTCATGACAAGAAGTGTATGCACATTTTGATAAGCAACGTTTATATTGGATATTAAAAATTATTGTAGCCAAAACATCAAAAACCAATTAAAGGAGCGTGTGCCTGAGCATACGGGTAAGTCAAACACAATGAAGTCGCTGATATGGGCCAATTTTCGGCTTCTCTTCAACAATTTCCAGAATTGAAACTCGTGTGTCTGCACCGATCGAGCGATGTTTCCCTTTGTTGTCGGCATATTTGTTTCCTTACAATTTATTCATGATTGATCGCACAATTATGACTTAACGCTTTCGTAAGTCACTACTGCCAACGAATATGGTAAAGTAAGTAAAAGCCAAAGGTGCAATGCATTGGTTTCTTTTTCACCTCTCTTTTTTGCCTTATTTGTATTGGCATTTGGTTGATCAGGCTGCATTTCTGGCCTGTTAGACCGGTGGAGGCTTAATTCCGCTTATCTTTTCAATCCGAGCGCTATCAGTTGCCTCGCCAGATGTGGAGAATTCGCTAGAGAATGTTATTTTAACACAATTGACGTGTGCTCGTAAACTGCTTAGAAACGGCGGTTGCCATCCGCAGTCAACCTCGACCACCGGCCAACTATTTACTACCGGTAACGAGACAACTTCCGTTGCGTGTATTGAAATGAACGACAACCTTTCATTATAATCTTCATTCACACCCATCCACATCTCTGCTTCTTTTTTCGAGTCGTGTGGTATTTCATGAAATATGATTAATTATCGTGACAACACTTTAATTTGTAATTTAGTATTTTTTTATTTGTTTCAATCAAGCCTTTTTACCTGCACCACTATTGAGATGAATATTCAATGTTTTTAATTTTAATTTCCATGGCAGAGATTCATGAAAGCGAAAAAAAAACTGTTATTTTTAAGTTAGTAATAGGGCTTAGTTGTTAAAAATATTTTAAGCCATATTGAAAATATCGCCAAACCTATCCTCATTACCGCTAATATAGCTAGACTTAAATAAAGTGCCTCCGAAATAAAAAATAATTTGAAAACCTTGTTTTACGTGAGTGATGGTCAGTGGCGGATAGAGACTGGCGACTGGGTTAACTTGTTAAATAAGGTTGAATTAGCTACAAAAAAGTAGCATGATTTTTTCAAACAGCGGCATTTTCGGGGTTTCCATATTAGCAATTTAAAAATTTTGAACAGAAAGAGTATATTATAAAGTATGTTCACATTATCGTAATTTACCGGCCATTCATAATTCATAAAAAAATAAAGCTGAAATCATATAATTTTGCCATGTAAAATTAGTCAGTAAATGCGAAATTCGCGAAAATTCAACCAGTTTCAAAAATTTGCTATCAAAATTTAAAATTTTTTAATCAGATTTTTTAGAAAAGCTTTGGGCATGCATTTTTATAGCCAATTTAATTCCAGTATAATAAGGTACAAGTTCGCAGTTGTCNTTTGGGCATGCATTTTTATAGCCAATTTAATTCCAGTATAATAAGGTGCAAGTTCGAAGTTGTGCATTTTCTTCGATATTTAATTACAAGTTTTTTAGAACATAAATAAGTATTTTGTATGAAAGAAAATGGTAAACGCCTCCAACCAAAAACGATCTCCAAAAGTAGCGCGAATTTTAAGGTACTTCAAACGTTCACTTTTTGTAGTGAGATTGAGTGAGCTATAAAACTTCATACCAAAAAATTTTCTGTCAGCCTGGTACAACGCAGCCATGTTTTACCCGGTGAAGGGTTGAAAAGCTTTTTTCTAAAGTATCGTTACTAGTTTGAAGTGTGGCTAGAATGCAGAAAAGTTTGTTAATCAATGGAAAAAAATATTCGTCGCAGTTACCAAGAGCATCACGTTGCACACAGGAGTATTTGTATAATAAAACCGGTCAAATTTCAGATTTATCAACTTTGATAAAATTCTCATTAAACATATTATTATTCTCAGTGTAATTAGACTTTTAATATTAAAATTTTACCTCGAAAATAACCCGAGTGAGGGTGGAATCACCCTACTATGCATGTATGGATATTTCTACATATGTATCTATGTATGTATGTATATTTAAATACATATCCTTTTTTTGCCAATTAGTTAAATTTGTATAATCGATCAGAGCCGAACCGGTTTTGACTAAAAATCATGTTGTTTCAAAGCGCAGATTGATAGGAAGAGTCAACTAAATATGTTTTTCTCAACACAACTTTTAGCAATATTTAAAAAAGGGAGAAATATACAATAGCGTGGGCCGAAAATCCGCTTTTTTATTTAGAATTTTGATTGGTAATAGCAAAAATATGCTTCATTATGCTCTAAAAAGTCTGTGGGCAAGATTAAAATTTTTGGTCAATTTCTTAGACTCACTCAAGCCCATCAAATGATCTCAAAAAATAAAAATTAATTTTTTACTAAAATTTCAATTATCTAGTATTAGTCCTACATATTTTGGTTTATGGACCGTTTTGTAGAGAATCGAAATAAGGTAAGAAACATTTTTTTTACCACTTGAACTTTGATGGACTTGGACGAGCCTAAGATATTGACCAAAAATTTTAGTCTTGCACACAGATTTTTTTAGAGCATAATGAACCATATTTTTGTTATTACCAATCAAAATTCCAAAAAAGCGGATTTTCGGCCCACTCTAATATACAATGAGCTTTATAGTGAGCCTTATCGTGAGTTTTGCCCGAAAACATATTCGCCCGATTTTTTTTCATCCGTCCATAGTGAATACACGGAAACGGAAAGTGGCTGATTATCAATAAAATTCAATGTAGTTATGTATGTATATTTTATTTTAATACAACTAATTAGTAGAGTGAGTGCAGTAGGTTATGGTCGTTGTTCTGGTTATGCAGTTACAGTTCCATCACCAAACTCAATCGAGACTCTTGCGTCCCTTTCGCGCACGTTAGGGAATGTGAGCTACCTATGTATATGCGAGAAGAGCAAGAGTAGGAGCTTGGGTGGGTCACCCCGAATTATTCGGTTTAAGGGAACGCTGAAGTCAGCAGCGTCTGTTCAAAAGCTGGCGTCTGTCGGCTAGCAGCTCGCTATATGTATAAAATTTAATTCCACAAATTCCCCTTGTTCTGGTTGTGAGCTGGGTTTGGGGCCTGCCATGTAAAACAAAGTGTCCGTGAGAAGGAGAACCTAGGCCCGGATGAGCCCTCTTCTTTTGATGATGGCCACGGCAATAGTATTTATACAACTTCATAGATATAGAGCACCGAACTAAAATATAGTATCTCTGCTAGCTTGGTCACGTCGTACGAATGCACACAAACGCTCCAGCCCTGAAAGTATTCTGCTAGTGAAAGACGCTGGTGGCTTAGTGGTTAGAGGTGCGTACAAGCACCTCGTAGGAGGTGGGCTCGATCCCTGATCCGAGTAACATTTAAGTTTTATCTAAGAGCGGTCGCGCCTCGGCAGGCAATAGAGTCCACCACGCCAACTGTGTCAATGAATTTCCATTGATTTCTTGGAAAGTGAAGACAGTTGTGGAATCTGTAGATAATTATAGAACAAAAATACACTTTGGACGGTTTTTCGAAATTGCTCTTCGTTTTTGTTTTTTTTGTATTATAAGAATATTGCAGTTTTTGAGAGAAAAATTCGTAACTCGATAAAATTTGAGAAATTTTTTTTCAGAGTTGCTGAAGCTTTTCCCTTTACGATAGAAAGATTTGCAGGATAATATTTGCAAAACAGTTAATTCTTTAATAACAATAATTTAAACAATTGCAGTTATTTATATATTCTAGGCCCGCGATTGCAGTGAAATTTTGGCACAATATACTCTAAACTCTTGTTTTTAAGTTTCAAAAGGAAAAAATTGGTCTTTCCAATTTTGTCAGTCGCTATCGATTTTTTTGTCACCTTTAAGCATTGAGTAAATAGCTATTTTCATTTAAGCTTGTGTGAGTGATAGCATTTTTATGTTAATTAATGAATAATTATACAAGTACGTACATTATTTAACGTATAAATGCTATCACTCACACAAGCTTAAATGAAAATAGCTAATTTAATGCTTAATAAATATAAAACAATAAGTAATAATCTTACAACGTTTATCAAACAACGTAAAAAATAAACGTTGTAAAATAACTCTTATCCAGCAACGTAAAAAATTAACGTTGGGAAATAACTCTTATCGGCAACGGAAAAAATATTTCTCCTGCATAACAGTTATCAGGCAACGTAAAAAATAAACGTTGGGTTATAACTCTTATCGACGAAATAAAAAATATTTCTCATCTAATAACTGTTATGGAGCAACGTTTTTGCTATAAAACTTATAACTGTTATGTCCCTGGTGCAAAGCAGTTGCACGAAACTCTAAGCCCTTTATAGCTACCAAATTTCGTGAAAAAACAGCAAGAACTTATTATTGCTTATATTAAAGGAACTAGCCCAATGCGGGCTTGGTTTCCTTGCTTCGCTTTGCGAACTGTCAAAAATTATTTGGAATATACTAAAACTATGAAGGCTGGCCAAATGGCAGCTTTGCTTCATTTGCTTTAAGCGCCTCAAAGTTTAAAATTGGCAAATGTTTTATTTAAAAGCGTTTTGTAGGCTTTTGACAAGGGGTGTGTTCCCGTTCCAAATGAATTTAAACAAACTGCTTAAACAACAAGTAAAAAAGTCTAAATTCGGGCGGAGCCGAACATTAACTACCTACCCGGCGATAGTATTAAATATAGTTTTTTTCACCTTTCCAAAAACTACCGCATATGATAAGCATAATAATGTTACTTATTTTCAAGGGATTCTTGTTAGTATCAATTTTGAGTAAAAAAGCGTCCCTAAATTTCGAATTATCGAATTTCAAGCATTTCTGAAATTTACCGCTACATGAAGAGTGGGCGTAATTTTAGGCCGATTTCGATAATTTTCAACGTTTTGCTTTTAAGTGGAACGCACAATAATCGTACCGAGTTTGGTACAAATTGATCGAACGGTTAGCGAGGTACACATATGTGGTTATAAGTGGGCGGTGCCACGCCGATTTTGCAAAATTTTATCATAGACGTATTTTTTGCTAAACACCAATAGCAAACACCAATAGCTTCAGTATTAACTGATTTATCGAAGATTTCGTATTTTTCTAAATTACCGTTATATGGAATGTGGGCGTGGTTATTGTCCGATTTTGAAAATTTTCAGTCGTTTGGTATGCTGTACCAAGGCCAACAACTGTGCCAAGTTAGAGAGATTTTGGTGGAGCGGTTACCAGATATACGCATGTAATCATAAATGGGTGTGGCNTTCAGTCGTTTGGTATGCTGTACCAAGGCCAACAACTGTGCCAAGTTAGAAAGATTTTGGTGGAGCGGTTACCAGATATACGCATGTAATCATAAATGGGTGTGGTTAAAAATGATAGTAAATATCAATTTTGAGTGAATAAGCTTCAATAGTTACTAAAATATGGAAAATTTCGTATTTCTGCGAAATACCGTTATAAGGGAGGTAGGCGTGGTAATTGTCCGATTTTTCCCTTTTTAAATACCATTCCTCCTACGCTGAAAAGAAATCCGCATACTAAGTTTCGTTAAGAGTTCTCAGTTTTCACTCGTCGTGTGCATAGACGGACTGACGGACGGTAGTGTTGCCAGATTTTTTCCAGCCATCCGGACAAACGCGCAATTTGTCCCAAAAATACGGGATGTGGCAACTCTTTTTTTATTTATTGTTAATAATGTTCGTTTAAAAGATGAGTCGATCTTTACAGATACCTCATAAATAAAAGTTTCAAAGCCCCCACAAAGTTCACAAAAACTAATTAAACTTAAAAAAGTGTTTATCAAAATTTCGATGTTTATATATAGAGTTTCTAGAAGATTCCGTGCAGATTTATAGCGCATTCAACATTAGTATAATAAAGTGCAAGTTTAAAGTCGCTAAAAATTACCATTGATTTTTTGGGATTTTTTTCGTGGAGGGTTTTACGCATTTTCTTCCATACAAAATCGGTTTTTTTCATGCGTTATATGGAAGAAAATTCGAAACACCCTCCACAAAAAAAAACTAAAAAATCAACGGTATTTTTTAGATATAGTTCTCTTACAGAGTTGCTTGCAATGTTGAGTAAAAGTTTACAGGTTGAAATGAATAATTAAATTTTCGAACATACGAAAAAAATCTTGTCGCGGCGGACATTTCAAATCTAATTCAAATACGGGATGTCCTGGCAAATACGGACATTTGGCAACGCTAACGGACGGACGGACACACAGTCACCGCTTAATCGATTTCTTTTTTTCATTCTGATCATTAATGTATACATTTGTCTACCTATATCTATCTCGATTCGTTTTGGCTGCTACAAACAACCGTTACGTGGACAAAGCTATAATACCCTTGTGCACAAGCGCTCCACAGTGGTTCGGATCGCAAATCTAGCTGGACGAAACTATTTAAACAAATACTCATTGATGGTCCTTACCCCACTTCTTACCTAGGTGATTTTTGGGTCGCTGATTACGAATCTGAAGTCACTTATCAAAAATTCAAAATGGCGGACGAAAATAAAAAAAAATCGGTAGATTTTTAAGAAACTGAGTATCTAGGGGGTTTCTGGGTCGCTGATTACATATCTAAAGTCATTAACCAAAAATTCAAAATGGCGGACGAAAATTTAAGAAAATCGGTAGATTTCTATGTAACTGGGTATCTGGGGGTTTTCTGGGTTGCTGATTACGAATCTAAAGTCATTTACTTAATTTACTTTATTTACTTCGGAACGAGCATTTTCATCAGATATTTCTTTCAATTTACCAATCACATAATCACGGACACCTTGTTGTCTTTTAGAAGTTTCAGCAATACTTCTCCAAATGTCAAACAACTCACTTCTTAAGATTTTATTTACCATAACTAAAATTTAAGATCACAACAAGAAACACAAATAAATTTCAGAAAAAATTTTATAACAGCGCTTAAAGATTTGCATGCCTGTTGTATAATTTTTTAATTTCAGAAAGCAGAAAATTCGCGAGTTACAATTTTTTTTTTAACCCTTACATAACCAAAGTTTTTATAACTCCAAGTATTTTTCTGTTTTAACACACAACCATTATTTATTATTATTTATTTATTTATTTTTTGTTTATAAAGTCAATTTGCAATTACGCAAATATCTGTGAGTGCAATTAGCAATCTTTTAAGTTAAATTTCAGCTTTTAAAATAGAGTTTTCAAATAGGCGGCGTTGACTTACTTTTTTTTGTTTGTTTTCATATGTTAATGCTTTAATAAATGCCATTTCTATTTGAATGTATAGTCAGGAATGTATTCCAAGGACCATTAAGTATTTTAAAAACAAAAAAATTTTGACTTTCGTCCAGCTAGATCTGCTATCCGAACCACTGTGCGCTCGGGTATAAAACTTTGCTTACTTAATTTGAAAAGAATGTATGTAATTCGAAATTAAATAAAAATGGTTCGTTGTTTCCATATTTATATTTAAAATATTGCTAGCTTAGAGTANTTCGTCCAGCTAGATCTGCTATCCGAACCACTGTGCGCTCGGGTATAAAAATTTGCTTACTTAATTTGAAAAAAATGCAAGTAATTCGAAATTAAATAAAAATGGTTCGTTGTTTCCATATTTATATTTAAGATAGATATTGCTAGCTTAGAGTGAAATGTTGAAAAGTCCACTTTTACTTCTTGTAGCCATTTTCTTCAAGTAAATCCCTTTTTTAGCGTTTTTTTAGTAAATGTACATATCTCTATGTATCATTATTACTTATTATTTGAAATGCGAACATAAATTCGCATTAATTTAAAAATAAATGATTGCGCTGTATTATTTAAAATTGTATATTAATTTTCTAGAGTTTTCTAGCAAAATAATTTTTAACGTTAAGGGAACAGACTTGGCTCTTGAACCACTAAGCTACTTTCTTTGGCAGCGCTCCAAGCCGCAATTTGGCCTAAAAAGTTTTCAAAGTAAATCAAAGCAAATTAAAGTAAGCAAGGCGTGCAAAGCAAGCATGCAAGAAGTAGAATTCAAACTTTATCAAAACAGTTCAATTTACATAAATACATATATATCGTCATTTAAAGTACAAAACCTCGCATCGTCGTTCCGCAAAAGCGCGTAATTGATATTTTTACCAAAAATTGGATTTGCTCACCGAAGCCTTATCCATTCGTCCTGAAATATACTAGCCGGAAATTCGATTGCTTTATAAAAGAGAGAACCATTTTGAAATATGAGTGCTTTTACTCTCTACAAAATAATTTATGCAACCTCATATACGCGGTTTTGCATTATGTTGATATGCGGTTTTCTACTTTAAACGACAATATGTATGTAGGTATCGCAACACATTTGCACATATCGCAAATCTTAAAATTAAGAAGAGCCAAAGAAAACTGCTTACGCAGAAAAGTGTAACAGTATACGCGACACTTTAGCTTTAAATTTTCTGTTGTGTATTTAATGCTGGAGCTAACTTAAGTTATGGAAATAAAACACTCTAAAGATATACATTTTTCAATTAAAGAGGCAAACAATTTTTTTAAATACAAAAAAAGCAATCTAGCAGCCATATGTTCAAGTAGTCCCAAGGTTAATAGTTACTACACAGTTAATTGCTACTTCAGATTTTAACTTGACTTAGGATACTAACTTCTTTAAATAAAGTTTTACCAAAAGAGCTAAATATAAAATAAGCAATTATAGAGAATCGGGAGCGTTTAAACCTGATAAGTGGCATATCGTCCTAACTCTATTTTTAGTTTTTGATGTTAAATTTTACAATAGGTAATTATATGGTCTATGCATATATGTATCTAANTTTCTACTTTAAACGACAATATGTATGTAGGTATCGCAACACATTTGCACATATCGCAAATCTTAAAATTAAGAAGAGCCAAAGAAAACTGCTTACGCAGAAAAGTGTAACAGTATACGCGACACTTTAGCTTTAAATTTTCTGTTGTGTATTTAATGCTGGAGCTAACTTAAGTTATGGAAATAAAACACTCTAAAGATATACATTTTTCAATTAAAGAGGCAAACAATTTTTTTAAATACAAAAAAAGCAATCTAGCAGCCATATGTTCAAGTAGTCCCAAGGTTAATAGTTACTACACAGTTAATTGCTACTTCACAACTTAACTTGACTTAGGATACTAACTTCTTTAAATAAAGTTTTACCAAAAGAGCTAAATATAAAATAAGCAATTATAGAGAATCGGGAGCGTTTAAACCTGATAAGTGGCATATCGTCCTAACTCTATTTTTAGTTTTTGATGTTAAATTTTACAATAGGTAATTATATGGTCTATGCATATATGTATCTAACACGCTCTTCACAAATGTTTTAATTCAAAATTTTTATACCCGAGCGCACAAGGGTATAATAATTTTGTTCACATAACGGTTGTTTGTAACAGCCAAAACGAATCGAGATAGATATAGACAAATGTATACATAAATGCTCAGAATGAATTGAGAAGCCGATTAAGCCATGTCTGTCTGTCCGTCTGTCCGTCCGTCCGTGTACACGATAACTCGAGCAAAGATTGAGATATCTCAACGAAATTTGGTACGTAGGTTTCCATTTATTCAAGGTAGGTTGGTGTTGAAAATGGGCGAAATCGGACTGCAACCACGCCCACTTCCCATATAACGGTAATTTCCAGAAATAATAAAACTGGGATATTTTAGTAACTACTGACGATAATTCACTCAAAATTGATATTTAAAATAATTTTCACACGAAAAATAAGAATATTATAAATTTTTGGAAAATGGGCGTAGCCGCGCCCACTTATGGTTACATTTGTATATCTTGGTAACCACTTGGTTTCTTCCAAACTTGGCACAGTTATTGCTCTTGGTACAATGTACCAAATAGCCGAAAATTTTTTAAATCGGACAAGAACCACGCCCACATCCCATATAACGGTAATTTAGAGATATACAAAATCTTCGATAAATCAGGAAATATTAAATCTATTTTATTCAAAATTTATAGTTGCAACATATATGTATCTCGGTAACCGTTATACAACCAACTCGGCATGGTTATTGTGCTTGCCACATAAAAGTAAAATGTTGAAAATTATTGAAATCGGACTAAAATTACGGCCGCTTTTCATATAACGGTAAATTTCAGAGATGCTTGAAACTTCAATATTTTGAAATTTAAAGACGCTAATTTACTCAAAATTGATACACCTCGGCTTACCATGTAGCGGTAGGTGAAGAAACATATATTTAATACTTGCGCCGGGTATTTAATGTTCGGCTCCGCCCGAACTTAGACTTTCTTACTTGTTAATTAAATTTTTGAATCACTAAATTACATTTTGTTTTTCATAGGCGACGCTGGTTATCCATTAGAGCCTTGGCTGCTAACACCACACAGATCAGCGGGAGAGGGCTCCTCAGAAACCAAATTTAATGAAGTTCATGCACGCGCTCGTAACGTTGTGGAAAGAACCAATGTTGTTTTAAAAAATAGATGGAGGTGTGTACTAGGAGCAAGAGAGCTGCACTACGATCCAAAAAAAGCTGCAAAAATTATTAACGTCTGCTGTGCGTTGCACAATATTTACATAAACTATCGATGCGATGGCACACCTTTTATTTCAAATGCACCTCCTCAGCCGGAAATTTTTGAATACTTACAGTCTGAAGAATCTGAACCCAACTCATCATATCTCAATGAGGCTAAGCGTATTAGAGCTAATATCGGAAATTCACTTTTGTAAAATTGCAAAGCCAGTTTTTCCTGGTGGCTGTCACAGAATTCATCGTTGTCCGATTTTTCGTGAAATCTACGGAAATGCGATCACTGAATCTGAACATTTCTATTCAAACTATACGCTACGTTCGTAGCTATTCGAATTCAGTGATAGCGTTTTCGTACCTTTCATGAAAAATACGATGGATTCTGTGATAGCCATGAATATTTAGAATTATTTAATGGCACACTTGAAAAATTTTTGGTTTGTTTTAGCTTAAACGC
>NW_016158432.1:132484-133927 GCF_001687245.7 Rhagoletis zephyria
GCACACCTTGTAAAATCTTGTTGCTAATACATTTCCTTACTCAACCTACTACTATCAAGTGCAGCTGATTTGCCGCTATTTAAACTTGATATGGTTTGCAATAAAGTATGTAATGCAAGTTCAAAGGATGCACGGCCTTGTTAGGTAGGAAATGCGTTGAGACTTTGACTCTGTGGTTGCATTACTTACATTCACGGTTGCCACACATTTAGAAAAAATGTTACCATTTTTTTTTTTAAATATTACCAACAAGTTACCTAAACTATTAAAAGCCTTTTCCTTTTGTAATAAACAATGGGCGTTACATTTATACTTTCAAGCTTATATGAAAGTTGCCACATAACTGATTTATTTATCTATCCATTGTCTTTGTTAGTAGCTTGACTTCGTCACACAAAAAATTTGAAAACCCTTTTATTTTAATAATTTTTCCCACATTAGCGAGCCGTACGTTGTAGAAGTTAAATGTGAAAAGAAGTTGAATGTGAAAACTGTTCAAAATTACTTTAAAAAACATCCGCCTTTTTTTTAAAAGCAAAAAGCCCTATTTTTATTTTCAGTACAACCTCTAAAGTGGAACCACTTTTTTTTAGCTAAATAAAGATAAATTGCAAATATCTCGAAAACTTGTCCACTGGAAAAAAATTTACTCGACTTTCGGAATCAGCGAGCTATTCCACATAGTGGCAGAACAAAAATTAAAACTTGTGATCCGGTGAAATCAGTGATTCATAGATTTTCACCCCATTGGACCTTCCTTGTATTTTTATTTGATTAAATTTAAATATATTTCATGACCATTTTTTTAAAGCAATTTTAAAAAAACTTTAAATCAAGAAAATAAATAAACTACTATGTTGTATGAAAATAAATCTCTATTGAGGCAAGTATAGCTTCATTATTCTACAGGTTAATATTAAAACCTCGTTGTTGTTGTTGTTGTAACAGCATACAAGCTACCCAAAGAGTTTTTGGGGAGTGTTGCTGGAGTGACAGTCCTTGGACAAATATAAATCTGGGTCGTTCCGATTACATAGACACGACTGTCGTGGGAGCGACTTATATTTCACTGCATGTCGTTCAGACAATTTTTGGTGCAAAAACTCAAATATGTAATAATCTTCTAATTTGAAAGACCGCAGCCTACACCATGACCCAAGGCTGATAGAGATTTCTGTCACTGGCTACCTACAAATTTCTATCAAATTCTAAAGGGCAGTGTGAAAAATCTGATGCAACTTTTGTGTACGTGTGATGCTTCACCTCCTTCTAACATATACGTTCTGCCATATTGCTAGACTGCTTACTCCCTTTGAGTTCGGCCTTCAAATTTTAATAATCAGTGATGTAAATCTTCGACAATTATGAGTGATCAACATTGACGGAAATATAATTCAGTAATGTGCAATCAAATTTGATGTAATAACCGATCAATCATGACAC
>NW_016158433.1:0-3832 GCF_001687245.7 Rhagoletis zephyria
AGTTAGCACAGAAGAGAAATGACTGGCGTGCTGTTTTGGACTCGGCCGAAATCGCTTAGGCGGTTACAGCGCCAAATAAGAAGAAGAAGAAGTATATTCACATAAAATAAAAATCATTGAAATCGGCCCAGTATTTTAAGACTATTCGTATTAGAGAAAATTATTGAAATTTTATATATTTAACACAGTCCGACATGAAAATTTTTTCCGAGATAAGCAGTTTCTAATAGATTTTAGGTCGCCAAATATGTAAAAATCGAACTCATATGTATGTACATATATTTAAATTTTAATAAAATACGGCAAATAGCGAAATCGGCTAACTTTTTTTGCAAAACGGCTAACAATTCGGCTGCCGGTTAAATCGAATTTTCTCCGGCTGATTGCTATCGCAGCTGGCTAAATCTAGCCGGAAAATGGCTAAAATGGCAACACTGCTCGCGAAGGAGAACCAGTAGAGAATATTTGATACGTTCGCGTTCGCCTATAAAATTATAAATGTATGTACGCGAACGTTCATATATGAATATTTCCGAACCCTGGTTATTTGTACCATGATACGCGTTGGTGGCCTTTGGCAGCGCCAGAAAAAGGTGCCAAAATATGCCAAATAGGAAAATAAAAGTGACATTCTTTTTTATTCTTCTGATTTCGCATTAAAATTAGAAACATATTCCTAAAACAAAAGTCCAATGCCAAAGTTATATAAATCAGTTGTATACACGCAAAGGATTTCACAAAAATGTATTGAAATATTACTATTTTTCAAAAAAGCCAATTTGGCACTTTGTTTGAGCCAAGTTGGCAGCCCTGCTCATCAGGCCAACTCCAGTTACGCCATCCACAGTATTTTTGTACAAGATCCACCTGCAAATTTATAAAAAAAAAAGTGCGTAGCTATTTCATACCGAAATATCTGTTTGGACTAAAGCTTAATCATGTGGCTAGAGGCACATGTTGAAATTTTTTGAAGATGGTCACCGTTTTGACACGATAACACAAGATCATTGTACAAATAACCGAACCGTAGCCGAATTGTCTTACCTATGCATTTTTCTATAAACAAAAAATTTATTAAATANTAGCCGAATTGTCTTACCTATGCATTTTTCTATAAACAAAAAATTTATTAAATAAAACTGCAGTAGTTTCCATCTTTTGTGGATAATAATAATAATAATAATAATAATAATAGATTGGCGCTTACACATATGTTAATGTTAGGCCGAGCTTCTCCTCCGAATTGTGGCGTGCGCCTTGATGTTGTCACATAAAGCGGAGGGGCCTACAGTTTTACGCCGACTCCGAACGGCGATTGTATTTTTAGGAGAAGCTGTTTTTCATGGCCAAAATACATTCGGAGGTTTGCCATTGCCTGCCAAACGACGACCGCTGTTAAGAAAACACCTTTTTTCTATATTTTTTGCGATGTTGCTTTGACCAGGGCTTGAACCCAGGTGTCGCGGAGTGGAAGCGCGCACTGCTTACCACTACACCACAGCGGCCGATAATGTGGATAATTCTTGTCACAAATACATAGTTTCGTGCTTATGTTTATGTATATATATATTTTAGCAGCGCCACATCTTTATCAGAAAATTCCGAGAATCCAAAAATTGGAAATGTTACAAGTTGCAGGGTATCATTTTAACTCGACATCCTGCAGCGTTGGCACTAGCAATTTTTTCCAATTTACCAATTTTCTTCCCAAATCCGACCAAAATCGTTCACAACCTACCAAATAAATTTCAATTACAAACAAGCACTCTGAAAGCATACAATTCATTTATTTAAGATTAAATGTTTCGAATACAAAACATTTACATACATACATATATGTACTTTGTTCATTTTAAAACAATCAAGAAATAAATAAATGCAGGTGCAGTCTTAGGCACAGAGATGAGATCTTTTAACATTCTTTGGTTGTATGAATTATATAAATACATGTTATGTACCAATAAGTTTAATTTCTTAAAAGTAAATTTAAATCAATTAATTACACATGCAAATCTTTAGCAGCTGACCACACATGATGCATGTCATTTTTGATTACAAGGTCCTTGCATAGCATTAGGCTATTAATACTGTCAATCTTATAATAATAATAATCCCAACGGGTTTACCATCCTTTTCCGCCAATCTGCCCAAGGGGCGCAGTCCGCATGACGTACGGAACCATTATTTAAATTTTCCGCGAAATGCAGGAGTTGTTTAAGTGTCAAGATCTAGAACTGTTCAGCTTCATCTTAAGTTTATTCCTTAGTTTAGTTTTTATCAAAGAAAACGTTGAAAATTTTCGTTTTGCAGCCGTAGAGCTATGTTTTAATGAATTTATGTATATTTTTTTTTTTTTATTATTACGCATCTATTATATTAAAAGATGCGTATTATTATTACAACTAATATGGTCAAAAGTACATATTAACAAGTAATTTAAATTGGATAAAACTTAAAATGTGATAAGCCAAATGCAGTTTTTAGAAAAGTGCAAATGCTAGTACTGGCTTCCCATCAGGTCTAGAACAGTTTTTCGCTTTAGTCGCCGGCGCAGTGAGTTCGTGAATCGCTGCTTGTGGGCTCTAGCTGTTTCCTTTGCCACTGTAGTGACAGTTGGCATGCAGAGATCACGTTGGAGATCGGAGTTTCGGATGTAGAATGGAGCATTTACTATACTTCTGAGCACTTTGTTCTGAAAGCGTTGAATAGTATTGACGCAGTTAAGACTGGCACACCCCCTGAGTTGGATGCCGTAAGACCAAACTGGTTTCAGCACTTGTCTATACGGCAGTAATTTGTTATGGATTGACAGCTTAGAGTTTCTGCCAATAAGATAGTGCATTTTGGTTAATTTCAAGTCAAGCTCTTCCCGTTTTTTCTTAACATGTGCCTTCCAACGTAGTTTAGCGTCCAGCGTAATACTTATTTCGCTTCATTAACATGTGGAATGATTACATTGTCGATATAAATAGGCTTATGTAGTGTGTTTTGTAAAGAGAAATCTAAGTGCTGCGACTTAGAGTTGTTGAGTTTGATTCTCCATTTATTGGCCCATGATACAATCACGTTAACAGCGACTTGCAGATTAGATGTAGAGGCTTCAACACTGTTTCCTACTGCTAATAGATTGGTATCATCAGCAAACGTTGCCGTAACATGTTGGCCTAGAACCGGTAGGTCATAAGTATATAGCAAATACAGTAGTGGGCCTAGGATGCTTCCCTGAGGTACTCCAGCATTTATTTTGCATAGGTTAGAACAAGAGTCTCTTTGTATTTGTCAATGTTACTGTGGCTTGTTAACATTTTTTATTTTTAATATTTTTATTGAGCTTTGTACCACGATTGTTTATTAGGAAAAATTGAAAAAGCAACAAAGTCTAAGCGGTAGAAGTTATAGCACTATTTCGGAGATCACCACATCTCCTCATCAGACTTCTTTTTCTAGACTTCAGCAGGGATCGAACCTGCGAATTCGATGTTCAAAGTCAGAAGCGTTAACCACTGAGCTATGTACATCCCGTAAACTCTTGTTGCTAATTCATTTTCCTTATTCAACCAACTACTATCAAGTGCAGCTGATTTGCCGCTATTTAAACTCGACAGCGTGGTTGTTGTGGTTATTGTCCGAATTAAAAGATTTTTGGCCGTTTGGTATGGTGTACTAAGGCCAACAACTGTGCCAAGTTTGCAAGAAATTGGTGCAGCGGTTCCTAAGATATACACATGTAACCATAAGTGGGCGGTGCCACGCCCATTTTCCAAAATTTTACCATAAACGTATTTCTTGGTAAAGAATTGTTGCAAGCATCAATTTTGAATAAATTAGCTTC
>NW_016158433.1:9216-16417 GCF_001687245.7 Rhagoletis zephyria
GGTTATTGTCCGAATTAAAAGATTTTTGGCCGTTTGGTATGGTGTACTAAGGCCAACAACTGTGCCAAGTTTGCAAGAAATTGGTGCAGCGGTTCCTAAGATATACACATGTAACCATAAGTGGGCGGTGCCACGCCCATTTTCCAAAATTTTACCATAAACGTATTTCTTGGTAAAGAATTGTTGCAAGCATCAATTTTGAATAAATTAGCTTCAATATTTACTGATTTATCGAAGATTTTGTATTTCTCTAAATTACCGTTATATGGGATGTCGGCGTGGTTATTGTCCGATTTTAAAAAGTTTCGGCGCTTTTTTATGCTGTATCCGAAGGCCAACAACTGTGCCAAGTTTGGAAGAAATTGGTGCAGCGGTTACCAAGATATACACATGTAACCATAAGTGGGCGTGGCTACGCCCATTTTACAAAAATTTATAATAGTATTTTTTTCGTCTAAAAATTATTGTAGATATCAATTAATCAATAAATATCGCAGATTTCGTATTTCTGGGAATTACCGTTATATGGGAAGTGGGCGTGGTTACAGTCCGATTTCGCCCATTTTCAATACCAACCTACCTTGGATTAAGGGAAACCTACATACCAAATTTCGTTGAGATATCTCAATTTTTGCTCGAGTTATCGTGTACACGGACAGACGGACAGACGGACGGGCAGACAGACATGGCTTAATCGATTTCTTTTTTCATCCTGATCATTTATGTATACATTTGTCTATATCTATCTCGATTCGTTTCGGCTGTTACAAACAACCGTTATGTGAACAAAATTAATATACCCTTGTGCACAAGTGCGCTCGGGTATAAAAACAGAAATTTTGCAACGATTCGTATGAACGTACGTTAACCAACAAAAACTAAAAATCGAAATAATTTTACATAGTGCACTTTTGCAAGTGCGTTGTGCTTGAATCGCTTTTTTTAATTGACTCTCGCTTTTTTTTTTTAATAGGTGGAACCTATTAGGCGCTGAACCCTCAAAACCCTCCGTTCCCTTAATTGCAAGGGAAACAATGTTGTCACCATTAAGCTATTTCAATAAAAAAGTTTTACGGATATCTTAATTTTTTTTATGGCCTTTTAACCATTATATTCAACAATTTTTATCGAGCTTAAGACCGTTTCTTTCTAATGAAAAAATGTTGTCGAAAAACAATAATTTACCCATAGGTAGAACTTACATCTTTTATCACCACATCTCCTCATGAGACTTCTTCACCGCGGTCACTGGGATATGAACCATTAGAAACGGCCTCAAACTCAACAAAAATTTTTGAGATTTAAAAATATTTTTTACTATCATTATTTTAAACCAAATTATGGCAAATTTGTATGTATATTTCCCTCCAACAGGGAGGTTTAAACCCCCAAAACACCCTCCCCCTTGCGGCTGGGAATTACCGATATTATACTGATGCCATATGGAAAAAAAGAAATCGTAGCTGACTTCGTTGCACAATTAACTAATAAATAAGCGTAACGTGGCAAGTGTTTTTCTTTTTATTTAAATATTTTTTTATTGACTTCATAACTATTCTCAATTCATTTTAGCAATAAATAATAAGATATGAAGAAAGTATTTGCGTGAACAATTGCGTATTGAGCATTACCCTACTAAATTCTGATAACTATTCTATTTAAATAAAGCGAAACTAACATTTGTAAAATATCCCTTGAAATCTCGATCTCTTAAGATTTTTATTATGTAAGTATTTGCCTGGAATTCAATGAAATGTTTTGCAACAAGTAAAACTGATAAGTTATCTGCCCCATTAAACGAGATTGTGTTCCTATCACCAAGATTTTATAGAATCTGATACAAGTTTATTAATCTATTTATTTTGTTAAAAATCGTTTATGCGAGAACTCTTTTATAGAACTGCGATAAATGCATTAACATTTTTGTATCCAAGATGAACGAAGTTGTAGAAACCTTTTCTGTTTTGAAATTGTCTTGGATGGTATTGGAAAAAAAGCAATGATTCAGAAAGGATTAAAAAGAAAGCGCACAACATGGTACTTTAGATAAACTTATGCCTATTGTAAGTTATTCAACATAAGTGGTTTTCGCAGTAAAGTTAAATAAATATTATTTGCGACGATAATAATGCCCAGTTTTAGTTCAACATTTGTTTATAATGACAAAATAAGAATGCAAAGAAAAAATAGATTAGCAAAGCGGTTAAACCTTGCCCAAGCGATCCGTACGTGTAACGTGGCCAGTGATTTGTGTAACGTTGCCAGTGCCCAAATTTTATGAGCAGAAATTGTCAAAAACCTAAAATTTACAACAATTGAGTATGCAGATGTCCTTCTGCATTCATTGTGGACGACATACTGTAAAACAAGCACCATTTGTTCACCCATTACGCAGAAATGTCAAACTTTTTGACACAGTGCACATTCGAATGCCTATAACTTTGAAACCAAAGGGTTTATTAAAACCTTTCTTTTAGAAAAGCATAGATTTGACCATGCCTAATCATATCACCTAAAAAACCCAGATGGTTTTCTGTCATTCAATTGACAATTGATTCATATTTTAGAAAAAGTGCGTACGAATGTAACGTTGTCAGTCAAATAATCGACAAGGAGATGTCCCACCAGTTACAACTTTAAATATTTTTTAATACTTCTATGCAGTATATATAAACCAAGTTTTTATTGAAACCGAAAGCGTATAATTCATACTTTACTACACAAAAACATCTTTGCCAGATTCTGAAATGGAGAAAGGAGTACATTTTTATTTTCGATAGAAAAAAAGCAGTACAAACATAAAAAAGGAATAAAATATTGTTTTAATTATTTGTGCAATTTATTGTAAAAAATCACCAAAAAAGTAAATATATATATAATCGCATATTTGAGATCATTTTCATTAATTAGGTACAAACAAATAAATATATCTTAGCATCTTTTTCAAAGCAACAATAAATATTAAAAATAAATAAATTCCACAAAAGAGCTTCAAAGTCTTTCTGAATGTATGGCAATTTTTTTAATTTAGGCCTTATAATTAATTTAATATTTTTCTGATTTTTATACCCGAGCGCCCTGCACCTACCTGGCTACGACCATGCTTACACCTGTTTACTATCACACTTAACTTTACTTACTAAGGGCCGTAACCCTTAACTTTAAAGCTCACTTTATATTTAAAGGTTCGATTAAAAATAAAGCTATGTGTAAAGTTAAGCATTTCTGTCATCAGCAATGTACAGGGCGTAAAATAATAACTGTCGCACAGGTATTTTGAAAAATAAGAGGTCCTTTATAGATTTTGCGAAAAAAGTATTTTATTGTTAGCTTTGTAAATATTTTATTTTAATTTTATGTTTTAAAATTATAATCTTTCTTTTTTCGCAAAATCTATAAAGAAATCTTTTATTTTTCAAAAAAATTGTGCGACAGTTATTATTTTACGCCCTTTATATGATAAAAATTTTGTTTTTTTGGAGTACAAGGGAGTACATTGCAATAAAAAGGAGTTCGTCACATTCATTCGAATGATAGTTACATAAAACTAACAAATCGTTTGGTATTTTTGTTAAAGCAATTTTATACATTGGTTATCGTTCAATGTTATCGCTGTTGTATAATAGCGGAGACAGACAGGTTGAGTTAAGTTGAATTAAGTGGCACAAATGCAAATACCCTATTTACCCCTGACAGACAGCACCATTGTGCATAACAAATTTCCTTCTTCTACCTGCGCATTTAGTTATCAGCTGATTTGACAAAAACTTTGAGCTCAAAATGGAAAGAAGAGAAAAAATACGATTAGCTGCTATTTTGTTGGCAAAAAACAATTACTTATTTAAAAAAAAAACTTAACATTCTTCCCTTAAAATTATTCAACAATATGAAAATAATTAATGCATTTGCAAGCATAGACTTTACCACGATGTTTGAAGCTGGGATTGTTACACTTCCTGATGTAAGAGAAAGGCACCTGTGGAAACTGGTAAGCATATCTTTTATTCCATTAATACAATAAACATGCGATATTCTTTTAAGGATCGCAGTGGCACTTTTTGGGAGCTTGATGTGCCTCTAATGGAAGAAAATCGTTCCAAAGAAAATTTTCTACTCAATAGAAATGCTTTTCGGAGAATTTTTCACAAAGTTGGAGGCATCTAAAAGGCGGACACTCATATGAGGCCATGCATCCTACTTCATAAAAGGGTGGCTATCTCACTATTCGTATTGGGATCTGCAGCGGAGTACAGGACTCTTGCAAGTCTTTTCGGAATAGGACGCAGTACTGTTGGTGAAATTGTTTTGGATTTTTGTCAGGCAGTATGCGAAAATATATCTGACTGTATTAATCCAACCCTCCAAATCAACACGAAATCAGAAAAGTTGTTGATGGATTCGCGCGAATTGGGTTTCGTCAATGCTTTTCAGCTGTGGATGGCTGCCACATAGAAGTTCAACCACCAAAAGATGATGCAACAGACTATTACAACTACAAGGGTCGGTATTCAGTTATCTTGCTGGCGAGTTGTGACCACCGGTATATTGAAACTTTTATTAAAATTTATTTATAAAAATTTTGTGTAATGTAATGTGTAAACTTTTTACAGATCAAAATTTACTTACATAAATAATGGATCTACTGGTAGCAACAACGACTCTTATATTTCCGCCACGTAAAAAAATATAGCCAATGAAAAGACCAAAAAAGCCTCGGATAACTGCATCCCCACACGTTGACGACCCCCGCAAACGGAATGTCCGGACCCTCTATAGGGAAGGTGCCTCTATCCAACTGCTGGATGTCATAACAAAATACCAGGCTGACATCACCGCAGTTCAGGAAATGCGATGGACGGGGCATGGCTGCAAAAAATTTGCAGCATGCGACATCTACTACAGCTGCCATGAGACGGCGCACAAATTTGGTGTCGGATTTGTGATTGGGCGGAGACTCCGACACGCCCATCAGTGAGCGAATCGCCAAAATCCGCGTAAAGGCGAAATTTAACAACATCAGCCTAATTTGTGTGCACGCCCCGACGGAAGAGAAGGAAGACGAGGCTAAGGAGTGTTTCGATGAGCTTCTAGGAGAAGCGTATGAGTGCTGCCCCCGCCACGATATTAAAATTGTTCTGGGCGACTTTAACGCCAGGGTGGGCAAAGAAGGCATATTTGGTCCAACAGTCGGAAAATTCTGCCTTCATGACAACACCTCCGACAACGGAGAGAGGCTGATCGACTTCGCCGCGGCACGGAACATGGTAGTCAGTAGTACCAGACACCAGCATCGAAACATCCACAAAGCAACTTGGGTGTCCCCTGATCAAAGAACAAAGAACCAAATTGATCATGTTGTGATAGATGGGAGATACGCTTCGAGCTACGGTTGCCAGACGTACTGATTTTATCAGTACAGTACTGATTTTTCAACTCTTGTACTGATTTTATTTATTTCTTCAATCAGTACGCTAATATCCTGATTTTTCAAAATTTGTACTGATTTGTACTGAATTTTCTATTCAAACAAAATACTTTAGTATTTTCTTAAGGTTTTTACATAACGTTGGAACTTCCTTAAACTGTACTGTAAAAAATATGAAGAAAATAATTGAATTATAGTTGACATGTTTTAGATAACTAGTATCGCCCAGTTGTCGAAATTCGATATCTTTTTTCATACACTTTTGAATTTTACCTGTCACCAATACTAAATCCTTTATGCGAATTACTATTTTGACGTCCACCAGCATAATATACCACTTTTCGCCATAAGTACGTTATTGATATCATAAATAGCTGTGTCGAATTTGAGGACGCTAGCATAAGTAGTTCCAGAGATAAGCGATATGAGAATTCCAGTTTCTATGGGCGGTGCCACGCCCCCTTTTCCAAAATCTACCATATTTCGCCCTAAGTACGGTATTGACAACGTATGTTGCTGTGTCAAATTTCAGGATGTCGGCATAAGCAGTTCCAGAGATAAGCGATATGAGAATTGCGGTTTGTATTGGCGCTACCATGCCCCCTTTTCCAAAATCTAACACTTTTCGCCGTAAGTACGGTATTGACAACATATGTTGCTGTGTCAAATTTCAGGACGTTAGCATAGGCGGTTCCAGAGATAAGCGATATGAGAATTTCAGTTTGTACGGGCGGTGCCACGCCCCTTTTCCAAAATATACCATATTTCACCGTAAGTACGGTATTGAAAACGTATGTTGCTGTGTAAAATTTCAGGATATCAGCATAAACAGTTCCAGAGATAAGCGATATAAGAATTTCAGTTTGTACGGGCGGTGTCACGCCCCTTTTCCAAAATCTACCATATTTCGCTGAAAATACGATATTGACAACACATGTTGCTGTGTCAATTTTCGGGACGTTAGCATAGGCGTTTGTAGAGATAAGCGATATGAGAATTGCAGTTTGTATGGGCGGTGCCACGCCCCCTTTCCAAAATCTATCACGTATTGACAACGTATGTTGCTGTGTCAAATTTCAGGATGTCAGCATAAGCAGTTCCAGAGATAAGCGATATGAGAATTTCAGTTTGCATGGGCGGTGCCACGCCCCTTTTTCCAAAATCTTACACTTTTCGCCTTAAGTACGTTATTGATATCATAAATCGCTGTTTCAAATTTCAGGACGTTAGCATAAGTGGTTCCAGAGATAAGCGATATGAGTATTTCAGTTTGTATAGGCGCCTCTTTTCCAAATCAACCGCATTTCACGGTAAGTACGGTATTGAAAACGTATGTTGCTGTGTAAAATTTTAGGATATCAGCATAAACAGTTCCAGAGATAAGCGATATAAGAATTTCAGTTTGTACGGGCGGTGCCACGCCCCCTTTCCAAAATGTACTACTCTTCGCCGTAAGTACGGTATTGATAACATATGTTGCTGTGTCAATTTTCGGGACGTTAGCATAAGCGGTTGTAGAGATAAGCGATATGAAAATTTCATTTCGTATGGGCGGTGCCACGCCCCCTTTCCAAAATGTACTACTCTTCGCCGTAAGTACGGTATTGATAACATATGTTGCTGTGTGAAATTTCAACACGTTAGCATAAGTGGTTCCAGAGATAAGCGATATGAGAATTTCAGTTTATATGGGCGGTGCCACGCCCCCCTTTTCAAAATGTACCACTTTTCGCCGTAAGTACGGTATTGACAACATATGTTGCTGTGTCAAATTTC
>NW_016158433.1:18368-22143 GCF_001687245.7 Rhagoletis zephyria
ATTTGGTGCCATTTGATGCAAAATGAACTATATTTCTATAGAAAATTAACAAAAAAATGTATTATGAAAAAGAAAAAAAACACTGTATTCTGGGTGTATGTATTTAGAGATAGGTAAAAGTTTCAATATTTTTTCAAATCGCCACGCCCCCTTTTCCAGTAGCCTTGAAATCTATATACCGATTTCCAGGACACTACCCCATATACTTCCAGAGATATACGGTATGAAAAATTCGATATGTATGGGTGATGCCACGCTCCCTTAATATATTGAAAGTCTGCAATAGGTGTCCAAAATTTCATAAAAATCGGTACAGCCGTTCTACCACCTGTTGTTTCCTTGCTAGAGGTTCTCAAATATTGCAAAAAACGCGATTTTTTGACACTTTGACCTCGTTTTTCTTAAATCTGGAGCTGATGGAAACTCTATGCTTACGGATTCGTAATCAGCACAAAAAAATCTGTCAAAAATATCGTTAACATTTGCTGCATCATATTTTTTCCATTTTTGTTGGTAATAAGCAGGGAACGGATTTTATGGAAATTGCCTTTTTTTCTGCTAAAGAGATTGAGTATATTCGATTAAGAATGTCCACGATTTAGCTTTCCCTGATTCCATATATACACATTTGATGTTGCCTTTTTTTTCCTTTTTTAAGATATTTGCCTTTTTTTGCCTTTTCTACCTTTAAAAAAGTCATTATAGCATTTAAAATTTTTTTTTTAAGATTAAAAAATGTACACATTGCCCATGCGGCTTATAGAAGCGCAGGGACCTATTGCCAAATTGGTGTTGGAAAAATTCAAAGCCGTTCTCTCAGCTAAAGTAGGTTTGGAGACAATAAGGGGTGTGGATAAAATTGTAAAGGCCGAGGAAAACGTCCTTATTCCTGATAACATGAACGTTTCAAACGTTCCATATTTAAATTGGGCTCCACTTGTATCAACTTACGTCGAGCGCACATTTAGTACATTCAAGGCTTTTCTTCGCGAAAATCGAATGAAAATGCTGCCAGAAAACTTCAAAATGCATCTTGTGGTTCAATGTTACTACAACTATACAGATTAAAGTTTTATGAGTTAGAAACTCGAAAGGATAAAATAGTCAAAAATTCAAAGTACAAGTTTTTCATATAATGAAACTAGTTCATAGTTTTTCTCTTTTTACTTATAATATAAACATTTCTAAAATAAATGTATATTTTGCTTGTACTTCGTATTTTCGGTCTTTTTTAGCGCCTTATTTTGTTTTTTTTGCAATACCTAGTTCCTTTTCCTGCCTCTTTCGCTATTTTGTTTTGCCTTTTTTTGCCTTTTTTGCTATTTCCAGCCTATTTCGTTATTTTATTTTGCCTTTTTTATAGGTTTTTGGGTCCTAAAAATCCGTTCCCTGATAATAAGTATTGTTAAATAGCCAATGCCCGCATGTTGCGGTGCCTTTAAACACCTTTCGAAGTGTAAAACATAGAATTTCAAACAAATCGGACCATAAATAAGATTTTTTGGAAGAGATCGGTCCCTGCTCCACCTATCAGAAGAAAGTATCCTGTATGTTAATCCAGGCAATAAGCTACCTACGTGCCGAATTTCAAGCAAATCGGACCATAACTAAGATTTTTGCGAATAGATTGGTCCCTGGTCCACCTCTCAGAAAAAAGTATTCTATATGTTAATCCAGGCAATAAGCTACCTACTTGCCAAATTTCAAGCAAGTGGCACCATAAATAATATTTTTTCGAATAGATCCCTCCCTGGCCTACTTAACGGAAAAAATTTATCCTATATGCTAATCTAGGCAAAAGGCTACCTACGTACTAAATGAGGTTTTTCAGCGTAGCTCGATCCCTGCGCCACATATCGCAAAATTTAAAACTTTGTGCACTCCGCCCTCTAAACACCTTTCCAAAAACGCAGCAGCCATTCGAATCGGTTTAAAATATAGGAGAAAATTGTTCCCAATTGATTTATGCTCACAATAAATTTCACAATTATTCGAAAATTTCCAAGCTTCACAACGAATTTTCCACCTTTACATCGTCCAAAAGCTTCAAACCATGGGATAAAATGCAAAATTTCGTCGAAAAAATTCAAATTTTTCGCGTTTTTCCAGATTTTTCCGAGTTTTCCACTTAGAATTTTCTATTTTTCCATTCGGAAGCCATTCCGAAGGAATTGCACACAAAATTACATTGTTCCAATTTCACAACTTTCCTGGAGGGTTTTCCCAAAATTTTCTTTCGGAAGAACCTTCTCCTGGCAATTACGAACAACTAAAGAAAAATGTTTGCCAAATCGGCCCAACCGTTCTCAATTGATAAATTACTATACATTTTTTACACCATTTTTATATATATAGAAGATAACTGATCACTTCATTTTTAATATACATATACGTATTTAATACACACATTGTCGCCACTGCTAATCACATGAATAAAAATCCTAAAAACGAAAATGTGACTGCAATATTTGTTGTTTAAAATGTTTTAGATCCATCGCACACCACGGACTTTATCGGCCGCCGATTTAGTTGGGCTTGCTAGTCTTTCCATTGCACCACAACTAATTGGTCGGAGCGATTAAGTTGGTGTAGTGTGCGCACCTCCATACATCTTCATGTACATATTTCAAGCGAGCCCTACTATTTAAATAGGCGGCCGATAAATTC
The DNA here is from genome assembly GCF_001687245.7 of Rhagoletis zephyria. Classification (NCBI taxonomy): domain Eukaryota; kingdom Metazoa; phylum Arthropoda; class Insecta; order Diptera; family Tephritidae; genus Rhagoletis; species Rhagoletis zephyria. The sequence goes on from NW_016158433.1 coordinate 21,036, forward strand.
TGTGGTATGAGGAGGCTCCTACAGCTGCATTATTACATCTATTCCGTGTGTTGGAATATCCACGGAAGCAGCAGTTATGAAGAAAATGATTTTAAAATATTAGACAAATTATCTACTTATATGTTTGGCTTTCCTTTGCGTTATTTTTCCAACGTCAAAAGCTGGACTTTTTTTTGAAAAAGTTGGTACAACAAAAAATACGAAACACGTTTTCTGTCAGATAGCTAACATGGCGGATAAGAAGAAGAAGTGAAACTACCCGGAAAAAAGAATCTTATATGCTAATCTAGGAAAAAAGCTAACTACGTACCAAATTTTAAGCAAATCGGACCATAACTAAGATTTTTTTCAATAGATCGGTCCCTGGTCCACTTCCCGAAAAAAATATCCTATATGCAAATCTGGGCAAAAACCTACCTACGCACCAAATTTTAAGCAAATCGGACGATAAATACGATTTTTTCGAATAGATCGGTCCCTGGTCCACTTCCCGAAAAAAAAGCATCCTATGTGCTAATCGAGGCAAAAAACTATCTAGGTACCAAATTTTAAGCAAATCGGACCATAAATACGATTTTTTCGAATAGATCAGTCCCTGGTCCACTGCCCGGAAAAAAGGAAAAGGATATGCTAACATAGGCAAAAAGCTACTTACGTACCAAATTTTAAGCAAATCGGACCAGAAATACGATTTTTTCGAATAGATCGCTCCCTGGTCCACCGGAGGGTTTTCCCAAAATTTTCTTTCGTAAAAACCTTCCCCTGGCAATTACGAACAACTGAAAAAAAATTGCCAAATCGGCCCAACCGTTCTCAATTGATGAATTACTATACATTTTTTACACCATTTTTATATATATAGATTTATTGGCTCCTGTGTACGATGATTAAACTCATGTTAAAATTAATAACATTTTTATATTTTATGAACTACTAGTGAAGCCGTATGGTGTTTTTATTTAAAATATTTTTTTTACAAAAAAAGGTATTTTTTCCTTTTAACAGGTTCCCTGTCCAATGAATCACATGTGATTCATGGGAACAGTTTTGTACCTTGTCTCACACGTCCATGAATCTTATATGAGCAAAATCAATGCTGACTTCAGAT
>NW_016158433.1:22305-23683 GCF_001687245.7 Rhagoletis zephyria
GAGCAATGTTTTTTTTATTATATTGACATTTTTGGTAGCAACTTTTAAAATTTTTCAAATTATTGATATATAATGCAAAGATTGTTACATTGGTATTTAATAATATAATTTATTTAACATGAATTAGAAAGCAGCTGCTGACAAATACAATTTACACATTTTCTTTTGTTTATGAAATTGTTCAAAAACTCGAAAATTTTGAACAAACATTTGAGCAGTTGAGCAATGAACGAGTTTCGAGCGAGTACCGAGCTACTCGCATTGCTCGATACCCGGGTATCTAGAGCTCTACTTCAGATACATATTTCTACTTATTTTTCAAAAAATATAGTGTTTTTGTGTGGAAACATACAAAACAGTTGTGGATTGAATATGATACATAGGACGTACCTTATCGAAAACTATTTCCCACCCTTATGTATAATAAATGAGAAATTAAATATTTTATTTTTTTTTTGCATAAGGGCATATAATCTACGCCCTTTGCATATTTTTATGAGGACAGGGAACCTGTTAAATGTTTTTCTCAGATTTATACATACGAAGTATACAAATTGCAGAAGAAAGCGGGTTTAATCACGTTTGTGGCAATATTATTATTTTTTTAACCCTAGAACACACACCCAGAAAATACCACGTAAACACACACCCGGGATACGTTTGTACCCGGGACCTTATTTTGCGGTTTTTTTAATGCTTATTCAACCGATTTCTATGATTTTTTTTTTGAAATGTATATTTTAATATATAACAAGTATTTTGTCTTTTGTTTCATTCGAATATTCCTACTGGTTCCAGCGATATGGGCAAATAAAGTCAGGACATGCAACAGTGGATTTTTGTTTTTGTTGTTGTCCTGATAAATGCAAAACAAAATAATATAATTTATAATAATATACTTGTAGAGTAACAACGAATACACATTTTGGTTTTTATTTCATTGAAATATTCTACCTGGTTCAAAAGATATGTGCAAAAAGGTCGCGCAAGGTATGGGTACGTAGGTAGCAAATACACTGGTATAACTGTATTTGTATTTTATATGCAGCTGCTAAGGGTTGTTTTCACACGAGGTGTTGTTATAAATGCTGCCTAACCTGTGTCCGGATCTTGCTATTTATGTTACGCACAAGAGGAAAAACGCCGTAGAAAAACCAGAAAGCTGTGCGACAAATGTAAGAAGCCAATGTGTCTTGAACATTCGGTCACATCAACAAATTGCTCTATTTGCCATGATTTTCCTTAGATATAAGATGCATTTTTATAATTTTTATAATAAAAGTCAATAATATAATGTGTGAAATGAATATTTTTAATTTTTCAAATAAAAAAATAATATAAAAAATGTTTTTTTTTTATTATTATGAGGATTTTTACT
>NW_016158433.1:24758-36304 GCF_001687245.7 Rhagoletis zephyria
ATTGGGGTACAAACGTATCCCGGGTGTGTGTTTACGTATATAATGTGTTTGGAAGGCTGTAGCTCCTGAACCAATGGTCCGATCTGGTTCAAATTTTTAATTTGAACTCAAAACTAAATAATCTTCCTAGATCCGAAATGTTATTGTGTTAGCGGTATAGAGGTATAGCGGTTCAAAAGTTACAACACTTCAAAGTTGAAAGTGGATACATTTGTACCCGGGTGTGTGTTCTAGGGTTAAATCAGTTCAAACTTGTTTGAAATATAAGATTTTTAATTTTTCGAAGACCCGACCTTTGACCCCTTATAGCACCTGTAACATAGAAAAAGTTATATCTCGTTTAAATAAGAGAAAAGGGCGTACCACGACTATTTTTGTTAGTAGTTTACATACGGTAAATTTAAAATAATTTTTTACCAAAGGTCCAATTTCGAACTTCGAACGGAGAAATTACTTACCTATGACTCAATCTCTTAAAAAAAATTGGTTTGGTCCAATACCCAGAAAAAAAGTTGATTTTGCCGTACAGTGTTATTGCTATTCAAAAAGTCACAAATATAAAATAATTTATTGGCTCCTGTGTATAACGATGTGTACACTCATGTTAAAATGAATAACACTTTTATTTTTATGAACTATATTTTATTTATATACCAAAATATTGTTAAAAACAAGAACTCAGGCGTTTTAAATTATTTTCTGTTACTTACATTCATAATTTTGCTTTGAATAAATATGTAATGAAAAGTACTGATTTTTTTAGCATGAAAAAGGCTAATGTACTGATTTCACGCATAAAAAATCTGGCAACCCTACTTTGAGCGTTCTTGATGTGCGCTCTATCCGAGGTGCCAACATCGACTCGGATCACTATCTTGTTGCAGCTAAGGTCCGCATGCGCCTCTGTGCAATAAAAAACGTGCGACAGGCAACGCGGCGAAAGTTCGACATCGCAAAGCTGTGTGAAAGACTGAAGCCGTTCACGAACCAGCAGATTGGACCTTATCAGTGTGGCTTCAGACCGGGTAAGTCCACCATTGACCAGATTTTCAAAGCACGTCAAATCCTGGAGAAGACACTAGATAAGCAAATCGACACACACCATCTTTTTGTTGACTTTAAAGCTGCTTTTGATAGCACGAAGAGGAGCTGCGTGTACGAAGCCATGTCCAAATTTGGGATCCCCGCAAAACTAATACGGCTATGTGGAGTTACGTTGAGCACAACCTTCAGCTCCGTCCAAATTGGGAAGGACCTCTCCGCGCCGTTTGAGACCAAACGAGGTTTTAGACAAGGCGATTCACTCTCGTGCGACTTTTTCAGCATCAGATTGAAAGCGTAATAAGAGCTGCCAATCTGAATCGCAGCGGAACCATATATATCAAAAGAACGATGCTGCTGGCGTATGCAGATGATATCGATATCGTAGGTTTGAAACTAAGGGACGTAACCGCAGCATTTTCCAGTTTAGAAAAAGAAGCTAAAGAGGTTGGTCTAGCGGTAGTGAAGTAGTGGAGGACTTTGTCTACCTAGGATCCAGCATAAACACCACCAACAACGTCAGCGTGGAGATCAAGCGAAGAATAACTCTTGCCAATAGGTGCNGCAGCATTTTCCAGTTTAGAAAAAGAAGCTAAAGAGGTTGGTCTAGCGGTAGTGAAGTAGTGGAGGACTTTGTCTACCTAGGATCCAGCATAAACACCACCAACAACGTCAGCGTGGAGATCAAGCGAAGAATAACTCTTGCCAATAGGTGCTACTCACGATTGAGAGAATACAAAGGTTGCGCCGATCTCGGACCGCTATTCCTCTCTTAACGAATTTGACAGAATCGTTGTTTGCATGACGTCACACTGGTGCAACTTGTTTACGTTTTTCCTTGCAATTGGACCAGTGTGATGTCACACAAAAGTTATTCTCAAAAATCCTCTCTGATCGGCACAGTCTTGTATTCTATCATTCTTGGGTGCTACTTTGGGCTCGGCAGGCAATTCAAAAGCAGAGCCCTCTCTCGACGAACGAAACTCACGCTCTACAAATCTCTCATCATGCCCGTTCTTTTATATGGCGCGGAATCTTGGACGATGTCGAACAAAGATGAGAAGGCTTTGGGGGCTTTCGAGAAAACTATTCTACGCACAATCTACGGCCCTGTTTTCGTGGATGGCGGATATTGGAGAAGATGGAATAACGAACTGTATGAGCTTTTTAACGACATGGACATAGTTAAGCGCATAAAAATACAGCGATTGCGTTGGCTTGGACATGTTGTACGCATGGATGACCACTCTGCGGTGAAAAGATCCTTCGACTCCGCACCAATGGGTGGACAACGAAATCAAGGGCGCCCACGAACGCAATGGAAGGACCAAGTGCAGAAGGACCTGTCTGCGCTCGAGATAACCAACTAGCGCAAATTCAATTGGAGAAGCTTTTTGGTCTCGGCCCAAACCGACAAACGGTTGTAGTGCCAAATAAGAAGAAGAAGTACATTGAAAAGATTCCATGAAACTGCCGAGATTTTTACGCAGAATAGCAAATTTATAGGCGGCATCAATGTACCCGTTCTACTAATACGCTATTCTGCTTTTCGCCTCTCCCGGTATATGATGAAACCGTTTCCATATTCACCGAATCAGCCGTCTATAGAAAAAACCTTTAACTACCAACTATCTAGGTGTCGTCGTCCAACCGAAAATGCATTCGGTCAACTTAAAGCACGGTTCAGAAAAATAGGTATGGGCTTACAAGTCGCCCCAAAAACATAAAAACCATAATTAGAGCATGCTGCATTTTGTACAACTTCTTGAAATTAGAAAACGGCGAGGTTTCTATTGGTTGGATGCAAGATTCAAGAGAAGATATTTATGCTAGAAGTCAGCCAAGTCACACTACAAGAGTCGGCGAAAATGATGTGAATGCGTCCGCTATTAGAAATTCAATACACGGTTAAAAATTTCGGTTTTCATTTTAAACTTTTTGGACTACATATATGACCAAACTAAATTCAGTTTCAAATACAAACCTTCCAAGTTTAAAAAAAGAGAGCACATATGTTGGGTTTAGAATTTAAACAATTCGGTTTAAATGTTAAACCCAAACATTTCCATAATTAAGAATAAAAAAAAAACAATCTTAAATTTCATGCTCCGTCTGGTTGGGATTGAACCCGGACAGCCTTGGTAGCAACCAATTGTATCAAGCATCTTTGCACACTCAGCTACAGCCACGCATGTAAATGTGCTTTCATATGTTGAGTTGAATCAACACTACAATTCGATGTGCAAACATATTCTATTTCGGTTTAGATTTTAAACCAAATTTTCTATATATGAAACCTAGAAACTAGAATTAAAACATTTTGGTTTGATTTTTAAACCACGAACTTTTTGGGCTAAAATTTAAACCAGAATATATTAAAAATTGCGTAAAACTATTGACTGGTTTAAAAAGTAGACTATAAAAGTTTAAAAAAGGCAGTAGTCCCAGCGCGGTTTAAAAATTAAACCCAAATTTTTGACCGTGTAGCTCGTAGTTTCCGTAAGCATAAATATTACAAGTTTCCTATAAACATTAATCTATATCCGAAAACACCAATAAATAATTAAATTCATTCTATTATTAATCCACTTTTTTACTATTAACTATCTTTTTAATAGATTTTTTTCCATTAATTCTACTTACTAACTATAAAAACCTATTAATATAATAACTATAAAATTAAAAGAAATTCAGTGTATTCATTGATGTAATTTCACTTATTTTTAAAGAAATTAATTTTAACATGCACTCGTCTTAATTTACTAGCTATAAAACTAAAAAAACAAATCAGTATATTCATTTCACTTACTTTTAAAGAAATTAATTTTAATAGGCACTTGTCGTAATCTAATAACTATAAAATTAAAAAAAAATCAGTCTATTCATTTCTATTATTTCACATATTTTAAAGAAATTAATTTTAACATGCAATGTAATTTAAGTTATTTTCTATAATGTCTATTTTTAAGCAGAAACTGTATAATCCCCATTTTCAACTAGAAAAGTTCTGCAAATTTCCATCTAAGTTTTGAGCTTTTTAATGTTGCTTAAAAACATTTTTAATGTGCAGTTTTATAGCCCATTGAATTTTAGTAGAATTAAGTGTAAGTGTAGAGGTGCTAAAAAATCAGCGGAAATTTTCAGAAACTTCACCTTACACTTTATTTTACTAAAATTTGATAGACTATAAAACTGCATACTACATATCTGTCAAAAAAATCGTATTAAAAAGCTAAACATATAGATGCATTTTTGCATAAGTTATCTACTTTTCGAAATTTGGATTTGTACAGGTTTTTCTTAAGAATAGACTGCATGTGTTTTTTATAAAAAAAATAAATTAAATAATAAAAATTTTACTAACAAAATAAGTATTCAAAAATAAAACCTCTCTTGATTTTTGTGAGAATTGTAGAGAATTACAAAAATTGCATCAAGAAAAATGTGATTCTAAAGAATGATCCATCTATGCTCGATATACATTCATAAATGATATATATGCTTTACGAAATATACTGAAAAGTAAAACTTTTCACTGTGTGGTGGATTTATAGTTATTACGACGAGTTTATGTACACTTATTTTCTAAAACTTTGCTATTAAAATCTTCATTAAATTTAAAAACCCTTTAGAGGTGCCAGTTTGCTCCCTTATGGCAGTAACAACCTCATTTGTTAGCAACTTGATACCATCCACAACACTCCTCAGCAATTCTGTGTGTTCCTGCATGATCACTTCTCCGGAATGTTTTCTTTTTCTGATGCTGAAAGCAGTGGTACTGGCGTGGGTGTCGATGCTGCTGCTACAAGAATGATAGAATACAAGATTGCGCCGATTGCAGCAGAATTCGTGAGAGTAAGTGAGAGGGGTGAGATTCTGTAACCAGTTAGCGTCAAGTTTCGGATCGATATCGCACTTGTTGACGTAAAAATATTTCATATCATACGTCAACAAAACCGATACCGATTCGAAAATTGTCGCTAACTGGTTACAGAATATGGCGCTAACTGGTTACAGAGTCTGCCTACGAAAATGATATCGTCCGATTCAGCTGGAACAAAAATGCTTCAAATAAGTAAGAGTTTCCCTGTATTATGGCGTCGAACCGACATATATAAATCTTTCATTTGAATCAGTATTAAAAGCTCTATGGGCTCCTACATTCGGGTTTTGATAGGCGAGTCTCCCCTGAACCGTTTTTTCCATATTTTTGGCCTATGTGCGCTTTTATTCGAAACCTAAATGTTTCGGTACCAAGTATCGAGAGTATTGGATACTTGAAAAGTGTTGACTCAGCACATCACTACTGCTGTCATCTCGACTGTGACGTTAGCAAAACAGCTGATTCTGTCAAATTCACTGAGAGCCGATTAGCGGTATCGCCATCGGCGCCACCTTCTGTATGCTCTCCACCGTGCTGCTGCTATGGATGTCGATGCTGAAGGTGTTGACGGTGCAAACGGAGGCGATGGAGATGGTGCTACTACCGACTGGCTGGATTCATTAAGTATTGTGTCCTAGGAAATGTATTTACATATGTAAATATTTTGGAAAACAAAATAAAAGTGAACTGAAAATACATACTAATAAAAATGACTCGTGCACTTCCGCATGGTTAACAGCGGTTCCTCCAATAATTTGGTGTACCGCCATATAATGCTTCCATGTTGATTGACTGCCACCAGACGCACCCACATTCTTTTTCTCATCCCTGCGAATTTATGTACGTATATGTTAATATTGTGCACCAAGTTATTTGATAGAAGGGTACGGTTTAGTTATTTGCCAAATGATTTCGAGCTATCGTGTCCGGGTGGGTGACCCGATCCACAAAATTTTTACACAGTTGTAGAAAAGGACTACATTTTATTCGCAAACCTAATTTTGTAATTTTCGTTCACTCATTTATTAATAAATTCGGTCTGAAATATGCACTTTTTTGTGAACTTCGAAGTGAGTTGTACCATTTTCAATGGGTTCCCCAGGGGCCTGTGGAAGGTTTTGAGGGGTCAGTTGTGACTTTTTACAAAGTGTAAACTGTGCTGTTTCTAGTGGGTAGGATTTTAAGAGCCTCACCAGCGCTCTCTCCGCCCACTAACCCAAAAACAGTTGCCAAATATCTAAACATTCCGCATAATATCTAAACATTGCGTACTTTTGTATGCACGTCCTGCGCGCTGGATTTCTCGGCCATTTGCTTGGAAATATCAGCATAAATATGCCCATTTCGTTTGGCTCGACGCAAATCAGCAGCACGTTCCGCCCACATCTCAATCAGGATTTGGTCATCCTGCTCGCTCCATACAACATGCTTTTTTGTTGCTGACATCTGAAATTGAGAAATACACATTTTGAATTTTGTATTTGTTTAAATTTTACGATAAATAAATAAAAATACTGACCTTTATTTTTCGTTGTTTTTCAGTATGTATCATTAATGAATGTGTATGTATCAATTTTCTTTTGACAGTAGCAAACTCAACTTCTGCCATTCACAATAGTAAACAGCTGTCAAATTCGGCAGTATTGCCTTACTGAAATTCGCAAATACAGTTAAAATTCACGAAATTTTCTTGCATTAAATCTGCATTTAGAAGAGGAAAATTCACGAGTTAATGCAACCAATGCCTCTTTATGCAGATAATCCTTGTTGTCTATCTTCCCTATAAGTACCGACGACATAGTTATAATTCACAACTGATCACATTAGCTAACAAGTAATTAAGTAGAAGCACAGAATAAACAGTATATGGACAAAAGGCGCATGTCGACTGTCGAAGCAATTTGAGTTTATAGCACGAGCGGTTAGGCAAGCAAGGGTGTCACCAGAGAATGTTCCCTGCAGAAAATCTGACTAGCCTAGAATTAGCGTAGAACTAGACCTTTTGCCGACAGTACCAGTTCTAGCTCAATACCCAAGCAATGCTTTCAACTGTCCAGTTTTACACGGCGATGTCATTGGCGGTGGCAATTGTCGCCCAGTGGAATCTTTGCAACCAGTTTTTGCGATTCGATTTTTGATTAGATTTTTGAAGATTTTTTTCGTTTTTTCTTTTCTTTTACAGATTTCGTTTTTGTTACATATTTTATTAAAAAAAAAAAATATTTTAAGCTGCACGCAACAATTTAAATTCATTAAATTTGAAAACTCCCAACTGCCTCCACCGCGATTTGAACTCGCTGAGCTACTTTGGTATTGTACGAGTAATGAGCATTTGCACATTTACACCGCAAGTTTCAACTGTCCCGTTCTGCATTCCTTTTGCACTAGTTCAGAGATAGTTCTGAGATATGTAGTTCGGAACTAGCGCTTTGTCAGACTGTCTCTAAATTTTACTGCAGGGATAATGTAATGCAGAGATGGGCAAACTCACACTATCGCTTGTGTGCTTAGCAGCGAAGTCTTGCTCAACAGCCAGTGCTTGGACTGTACAACATTTGTGGAAGAGATTCCATTCAAATCTTAAAACTTCTTTTTAATTTTCTCATTTTTGCATCCCTAACTTTCTGTTTATTTTGTGAGAATGCACAATTTTGGTGTTAAATATTGAACAGGTAGTAGCAGTAAAGCAGCTGTTTTTTTTCAAATTATTTGGCATCTAAAATGTAAAATCCTTTCTATTTCTTTTAATAATAATTTTAAATTGTCAAAATCTATTTGCATGTGAAATCTTTTTTCATACAAAGGAAGCTATTCAGTTTTTGGTACGTTCGCCTAACCAAGAAGCCTATACGCTGATTACTGGGTCTTGCCAAGGATGGATCGATGCCTCTGGATGCAAACAAATTGACCAAGAAAGAACCAATTTTTATTTTTTATTTAAAATAATATTATTTAAATTTTTGCTTGTATTGCACATAGCGCAATTTGATCTTAAAAAACAATCTGAATAACTTTTTGACGCAAATGTTGTTTTTGCTCTAATTATAATACTTATGATAAAAACATTACAAGGTAAATTCATTCTCTGAGTTCGTCGGCCATGATTTTTTTTCTGACGTTTGCAAGCATTTTAAAATCATATAAAATTTAAAATAAAAAAAGAAATTGTTCAAAATTGTTGTTCTTTGAGATTGAAAATGAGAATGTGTGTTTGAGTTTGTGCATGGTGAAAAAAATATATGGTGATCTCACTTACATAACCTCACTTTTTCTGCATGCCAATTGCGGCCATGCATTTTGGGGTAGTAGAAAAAAGGGGAAAGTATTAGGATTATTTTTACTACTTTTTGGGTACTATTTCCAATACATACATACATCAGTGGACCCCACACCGGTTGAATGAAGCTTGCATCAATAAAATATTTTTTCTGTAAACCAGTGTAATTACAGTTTCATTTTTTCGCTCAAAAGAAATTATTATTACTTAATTTTTATTTTTTCGATCAAATATATTGATTTTAATAATTATTATTCAGTTATATTTTTCTACCTTAAAATTATTATTTGTAAAACTTAAAGGCCACACGGTCGTACCACACACATATGATGATGGTTAAAACTTAAAAAATAAGGACTATTTTCCGTCTTTCATTTATTCATATTAAAACAAATTAAATTATACCGTTATCTTGATTTAATTACTCTTAAATTCCACTGAAAATGACATTTTAGCCGGTATGGAATTTTATTATTTTATTATTGTATTTCTTCCTTAAGTTCTGTATATGCGTACTTAGTTTTTAAATATCTTAACTTTAAAGGAAATTTTATTACGACCTCTATTTTCGTTAACATTTTAAAATTACTTTTCTGAATTCTATCAGTTTTATTATAAAATAATTATGCGTTTAAATTGTTAGACCAAAGTGCATTATCGTAGCCATCCGAGGCACTGCTCCAATAATCATTTGGATATATACAGTATATATTTTACCAAAAATTTACTTCCAAAATCACAATTATTGGAAATTATTGCTTAAATTTTCCAATGAATTTGAACGAAAAGTCAAAGCAAAAGCGAAACAAAGAAACAGTTACTACGTTTATACGTAAGCTATTTGCAAATAAAAATGATTGCAAATACCTAACTCACTGTTTATTCGATGGTGAAAGATTCTTTTTTAATATTGCCTGATAATAAAAAGGCTATAATATGACCGTCGAAAATGAAAATAAAGTTAAAAATGGCAACGTTTTGATTATAAAAAGGCAATAAGATGACCATCGAAAAAGAAAATAAACCTAAGAATGGCGGCGTCTTGCGCTTATTTGCAAATAGTACCACTAATCAATACTTATTTGCATGATTTAGTTATTTGCAAGTAAAAAATTTACTCAGCATTTATACCGCAAAGTTTACCAATTTGCAAATTGTTATTTGCAAATAATACGTGCGAATAAGCGTAGTAAGTGATACCTACGCATACTTTTTCACAAAATTGCCTGCCCCATTTTTTATTCCATTTTGCCCAGAAATGAAATTGGAATGAATAGAGTAGGCATTACTGTAACGCTGGTATGCCGAAATTGCCAAAATTACAACAACCACCCCCTAAGTGACAACACCTTAATATTATTTCACCATGAGTTTGTGTTTTGAATTCTAAAATTATATCGCTGGCCTCTCAATGGTTTACCTTGTTACAAGAATGATAGAATACAAGATTGCGCCGATTGCAGCAGAATTCGTGAGAGTAATTTTGGCGTGACGCCACCGTAGAGTTGGCAACTGAGAGCGGCAAATAAAACTGCTGTCTAGTGATGTGCTGAATTGTTGGTACCCAATACTTAAAAAAGGTTTCGGTACCCAATACTTCCTTATCGGTACCCGATACTGATTCTTTACATTAAACCTTCGCCATTATATGCATTTCAAGTTTAGAAAAAACTTTCATTACTAATTTATATGATATCGGTTAAAACACTTGAACTTATCGCAACAGAGAAATATTATTTTATCAGTTTTAACCCTAGTCGATCCAAGGTTCAAGAAAAATACTTTGACGGATGAAGAAGCCTTTCAGGGGGGCCGATTCGGCTGGAACAAAAATGCTTCAAACAAGTAGGAGCTTCTCTGTATTACGGCGTCGAACCGACATATATACATACATCTTTCATTTGAATCAGTATTAAAAGCTCTATTGGCTCCTACATTCGGGTTTTGATAGGCGAGTCTCCCCTGACCCGTTTTTTCAATATTTTTGGCCTATGTGTGCTTTTATTCGAAACCTAAATGTTTCGGTACCGAGTATCGAGAGTTTTGGATACTTGAAAAGTGTTGACTCAGCATATCACTACTGCTGTCATCTCGACTGTGGCGCCAGCAAAACAGCTGATTCTGTCAAATTCACTGAGAGCCGATTAGCGGTATCGCCATCGGCCCCACCTTCTGTATTCTCTCCACCGTGACCTTGTTATGTTTTTATCACGCTGCTATCTGTTTAATGTGCCTTAATTTAACCCTACAGTAGTCGCGTACCTAAATGTGACATGATTGGTAGCGCGGTCTACATATGTATGCCACTTTAAAATTAAAAAGAAAACATAAATATTTAATTGTCCTAGCTTATTTATTTTTAAATCCTGTTATCATTATATTATTCACTTGTTTTAATCAAATAAATAAAAGGGATAACTTCATTTTTTTTTACCAAAATTAACATACCTTTCATAAAAACATATTATAGAAAGTCTACTTCAGATTATTGAGATCTATTCGATATTTTGTAAACACGATAAACACACTATCTTGAAATGGTCTGGACAAATGTGTTTTTTACATACTTTACGGGTGCTTCTATTACGTGCTCTTCCGCAGTCATAACAATGACCGATGTAACTTTTTTATATTGGACCTTGATGAGTTACTGCTTGTGGAAGGGCCAGGAAGTCTTTTATTTTAAATGACAGTCTTCTTGGTAACGTGTTAACAGTTAATATTTGGTGAGCCAATGGTTTCATCCAAGACAAAGCCAAGTTTATGAGGAAATCACGGCGTTGGAGAGATTCATAGTTATTGTTTGCTGTGTGAATGCATACTGCGTTGAGGGCACAGAGGTTTATAAGACCATAGAACATAGTTAGAGACCACCTTCTTGAATTCCTAGATACGTCATAAAGTGCACACATCTTGTCTACCAGATCCACACCATTTTTTGTGCGATTATAGTACGTTATTATTTCCGGCTTGTGTTTGTCTCCGGTGTAACGATCAATCGCTGCATCGTTGTGCATTTTTGACATTGCTATTACCATTTTGTTGGATTTTGGTACATAAGACACCAGGGGCGCACCCAGGAATATATTTTAGGGGGGTTTTATATTTCTGAAGATATATCACCGGAAAATACTGAAAATTTGCTTGATAATACGCTCTTTAAAATACATTTATGCAAGTTTTATGTACAGTATGTAATAAATAAATAAACGTTTTAAAATTCATAAACTGCACTTTATTTACATAAGATTAACAGAACTCAAACACTTTTAACCGACTTCAAAAAAGGGGAGGTTATCAATTCGCCGGAATACATAACTTTTTTACCACGTGAACCGATTTCAA